>NW_027498377.1:0-60310 GCF_021521415.1 Bidens hawaiensis | reverse complement strand
TAACGATTAGACATTAATGGGCTTTGATTATGTATTTATATGCTAACACTCTGTTTTTGTGTTTAGGTTATAAACTTGTCGAAGAACAGGTTCTTGATGATATTTCTCTCTTTCTTCTTCATTTTTATAACTTGAAATTACTTAAAGTAATGAACTTTATGACTAATTTCATTTTGAATATGTTTTTCAGATTTGGCGGACAATGATCAACCAATGTATCCCTTTGAACAGAAACACAATATGTGCGCCATGTTGTAGATTACTCCTGAAAATGAAGAGGTGGCGATGATGATAACGTGGTTGTTAAAATCAAATGTTTGTTTTGCCTTCAACGAGTGCCCAGTCATTTATAGAAATCATTCATTGGATTTATGGCGTCCAGCAAGACTGTATGATGAAGTTAATGGTCGAAGGATTGAAGCTACAGTGGCAAGACAAGAAATTCGAATCAGGAAACAAATGATCAGAAGATGCTTGCAATTACTTGATGACAACCCTGATCACCTGTTGAGGATTTTTGAACACACTATGGGATACCAGGGGACAGTACATGATGGGCAATTTCAGAAGGGATGTTCCCTTTGATATACAGATTTCTAATTCACCATGTGGTTCAAGGATTTACTCCGAGGAAAGGCTCATGGACTCCAATGAGTAGGGATTTATCAAACGCCACAATTGCAATCATTTATGACCTACCATTCAATTTCTCCAAGATGATTTTTGAAGGAATGGTAGCAAATCTGAAAAAGGCTGAGAAGGATAGGTTTCTGCAGATAATCTTTAACAGGGAGTTGCATAATTTACCCACCATTGGCATTACTCATGTTTTGCAAAATCCCATCACATTCAACCAAATTAAAAATCCGGGAAGTGCCAATAGATTTAATCCAAACATTCTGTTTGAGATTTTGCCATGGTTATTGAACCATGACTTGGATATTATGCTAGTTCCTGAGCTGAGCTCAGAGGAGGAAGATGAGGTTGCTGGGTTGGAGGATGAAGATGATGATGATGATGATGATGGAGATGAAGGAGTGGCTGGAGGAGCCATGATTGTTGATGCATAGGATCAGGGGGAGAACCAACCTATACCATCACCACCACAACCACCACTACCCATTAACCAACCTATACCATCACCACCACAATTACCACTACCCATTAACCAACCTATACCATCACCACCACAATCAACACTACCGATTGACCAACCTATACCATCACCACCATAATCACCATCACTCATCCTAAACCAATCACCACATATGTTACCACAACCACAATTACCACAATCCCCAGCCCAAATCTTAACCCAAAGCCAAAATGAAACATCTACTCATATATCCACACCACCACAAACACCACCAACCAACAGCCCACCCCATATCCAATCAACACCCCAGACATTTCCAACAAACCAGCCTACACCTATCCATACCCAAACCACACCTTAAACCCAAAACCCACTTGAATCATCTACCCCACTCACATTGACCATCAACCCAACAATCACTCAAACAACTACTCAAGACCAGTCTGAACCTAACCCTTTCTCTACCTCACACAATTAACCCCTCCTGCTGAAAACTCTCTTTTTCAAAGAAATTTGGATCTAATGTTGGAAAATGCTAAGTTAAGGGAGAGAAATAATGAGGTGACAAAGGAGAATGTGTTTCTATTTTATACAAGTTGGCCTGGGCTATGATGAAAATTCAATCCCTTGATCAGGAGGTTGAGAAGACCTCAGCTGCCCCAAAACAGGAGGTTGAGAATATAACTGTGCCAACTGACAATATTGTTAATATTGAGGATGTAGTGATGGAGGATGCAGGAGTGAATGTTGATGGGTTGACAAGTATTTTGAATGCCTATGATGATGAGGAAGAGAGTGATGAAAGAAGGATGGAGGATGATGAGTATGAAGCTGATAAATCTGATGTAGGAGAAGAAAATTACAATGTAAATGATGAAATAATGAATGTTGCTTGGAGTGAATAGGAGGATAATGCAGAGGGGACAGTGGATGAAACTGAGAAGACAAATGATGAAGATGATGTAATCACTAATGTGTTAACAGAAACTCAAACTGATGAAATCAATGAGGGAAATACTGCTACTGAGGAGCCTATTACTGAAACTGACCAACCTGAAAGCTCCAAGAGGGTAGTGTTTGATCCAGAATTAGAAGCACTTGAAAAGGAGATTGATGATTTTGAACAATCTGATGTTGAAGAAGATGAACAAAGGAGAGTGGAAAAAGGTAAGGCAAAGGTGTTTGAAGAAGAGCCTGTTAAGGCAAATCCTGAGAAAGACATTTTGTTTAAAGAAGATGAAGAAACTGCTGCTGAAACAAGGAGAAAGTTGGAGAATGTTGTAAGAGAAACAAGGGATAGGGAAATACTAGCCCAAACATTAACTCCTGAGGAAATAGTAGTGCAAGAAGCTTTGATCAATCAAGCCAATGTTGCCAAAATGATAAATGAAGAAGAGGCTGATGATCAAGAGGTTATTAAAGCTTTGATTAGGTTGAAAAGAGTTGAGGAAGTTGATAACTCTTTGGCTATGGTGGTAAGCAAGTTTCAAACTCAAAGTCTACCTGAAAAAGAATCAACTGAAACTGCTGAGCTGACCAGTGTGAATATGGACTTGAATGTGGAAGATGAAATTAGAGAATCTATTGCTTTAATGGCTGCAAAGAAATGGGCTCAACAGATTGAAGATGATATTAGACAGAACCCAGATGAATGGGAGAGTGTGGATGATCCCAAGTATGGAAAGAAATACTCAAGAAAAAGGGACAAACCAGAATCATTTAAACCAGCTGAAAGACTCGAGTCTCCCAAGAAAGGGAGATGGGATGATCAGAAAAAATACTTTGTAGAGACCCCTGATGATGAGGCAAGTCCAATAAGGGCAATACCTTTGCAAACTTTAAAGCCTGATGAATATGTGCAAGAAGTGCCCAATGTATCAATCCCTGAAGAGCCAACTCCTGATGAACCAAAAATAGATGTTGTTAATGAAACAATTGAGGAGGATGATGACTCTGATGAAACTGGTAATGACAATGATGATGATCAGGGAAAGGGTACTAAAACTGCTAATGTTATGTCACCACAAGTTGAAGTGACTGATGAACAGAGGACAAACATTGAACAAAGTCTTTTGGATGCTAAAAGGAAAAATCCTTTGATTGTGAAACTGAGAAGCTATGGAATAAGCTTTGAGAGCTTAGCTGATTTGAATGATGGTGAACTGGAGAAAAGATTGAACAAAGAGAGGGACACAATTGAGAAGTTCATACAACAAAAGAACAGGGATGCCCAGAAATACCGAGATTATTTGAGAACTCATGGGTATTCTGACAAAGATTTATCTCATTTCAAGATTGACAAGTTGAGAGAAGCCTATGAAAGCAAAAGGGAAGAGATAAAAGAAAAATTTGTTAAAGAAAATGAAGAGGCTGAAAAGCTTGAAACTTTGAAAGAAAGATTTAGAGGAAAATGTGGCTACTTGTTGGAGAAAGGGATGAAACCTGGAATGGTTGAAGGATTAGATGAAGCCTCAGTTGACACAATTTTCAACAACATGAAAAGAAAAGAAAAACTCAAAAGGCTACAACCAGAGCCACTTGCTGAACAGTCAAAGAAAGCTCAAGCTGAACAAGAGCTTGCCAAGAAGAAGAGAAAATTAACAACTTTGAGGAAGAAACAAGAGGCTGAGAAAGAAAAATCAATAGAGGAAACTGCTGTTGAAACCATAATCCCAGGGGAATTAAAGCTTAAACCAGAAGATGAACCTATAATCCCTTGGGAAAATGAAGAAATGATTAAGATATTATGGGGTATTATGATAAACCAGATGGGAATAGATGAAGCCACTTTTGATTCCTTAGAAAAGGAGGACTTGAAAGAAATTTTCTACATACAAAAGGCTGAATTGGAAAAGGTTCTGAGGGAGGGTGAGAACCCTAGAAGCTTTGTTGATGGAAGGTTTGTGCTGCAGGATTGTCAAACAATCCTTGGATAGAGAAAATGATGATTATTATCTGTAAAGAGGCAAGACAAAACTTTGGAGACCTTATTAACCTCCCACCTGAGATGGTTGAGTCAATTTTTATCAAAACTTTCAAGTTGGGGCTCAGCAAACCTATGAAGTCTACTCCATTCAGGCCTCCAATTTCAAGAAGACACCAACAAGCAGGTAGAGGTGAATCTAGTAGAACTAGATCCCAAAGAACAGCAGGATCACAATTCAATGTGGATCTTCAAAGAGATCTCTACTATGATTCTGTCACTGAATCTCTGAAAGTGATTATTGAAAGCAGACAGCTGAGAGACATAGTTGTGCGAAGTGATTTTGCTGAATACATTCAAGAACAACTGGAAAGAATGGCCACACTTACTCTGTATGATTATCGAGACAGAAATAAGATGGCTGGAAGACAGCAGAATGATCTCTCTATGTTTTTTAAAAGATGAAGCTGAAAAGGGATTCCCATTCCTAAAAGAAAAGATAAGCTGGAGAACGATTCAACTTCACAAAGCAAGAAGGAAAACAAAGTTGAAAAAGATGGACAATGCTGAACTGTATTACAAGATGAATGTAAGAGATAGGAATCCTATGTCAAACATGAATACCTGCATAAGCTTAGAGAGAAGAATGGCACGCCCCAATTACACAGTTCAGAAGAATGGCATCATAACTAATATTGAATATAAAGAAGATGATTGCCATTATGTGCTAAGAAATTCTAATGGGTGTATATTGGGGATAATCAGAAGAGATGAAGACTTGACTTATTTTCATAATGAAGATCTGATGGATATAAGGGACATGGTCATTCTTGAAAGTCATACTCATTACCAAGTCGTTGATATCTTTAGACAAAGAGCAGAAACCGTTATTGTGAATAGAAGACAAGCCTATTACAATGCAAGAAGAAGACAAGATTCTTTGAATAGGAATTTGATGTGTAATGTCTTCAGACAGTTTTTGAATATGTAATCATTTATTTATGTTATTTGAATATGTAATTTAACTTTAATTTGATGTGTATTTTAATCATGTGTAACTGTAGAAGTATTTTTGGGACAGCTGAGGTGTTCCAATATAGGGGGAGTTTGTTGAGTCAAGATTTGACCCAAAACTGATTACAAGGAAGATTGGAATCTTCTCAACCTCCTCTGATATTGTTAAGTATGGAACCGGGCACACCTGAGACATCTGAGCAAGGTTTTATTTAGCCGGGCAGGATATTTTGCCTATCGGGCAAGGTTATCTTCTTGAAGTCTTCTTTAAAGGATATCCGGGCAAGGTTCACACTTTAGTGTTTACCCGGGTAGGGTTCACTAGTTAGTGTATTCCCGGGCAAGGTTCTCTATATCAATCAGGTTTGTTCTTCATAGTTGAGTAAGGTTTACTTCAGAGTAAGCTCTTGGCTAACCAAGATCATGAAACCAAGTAATTGGAAGATCGGGCAAGGTATTCTTTAATAACACATGGGTCCGAGTAAGCTTGATGTGTAATGAAATATCTCAAGTAATATCGGGCAGGGTTCAAGTCTAGTAAGGTACAGTGCTCCCAAGCACACTTTGCTAATAAGCTAATTTCACGCAAGGAGTTGATGGGACCATTGAACAACAAGGTTGCTCGTTGGATTATTTCGGGCAAAGTCTGATATAATCAAGAAGATTGAAGTCTACCTGGTGAGTAAAAGGAAAATACTCCAAGTTAAGCATACCCGGAAAACTGTTCCCTGGCACACTTCAAGGTTACCAAGTCTAACAAGAAAGGCATAGTACAAAGTCTATTAGGAGAAGATTACTTCTACAAAGCCTACCCGAAAGACTTGTTTTACACATAGGATAATTCTGAATATGTAATTTGAATATGTACATTATATTTAGGGTTTCTAGAAAGAATGACAGCTGTCCAGAGGTGTCAGGCCTATAAAAGAAATATTTAGGGCACACCTCTAGGAGAGCGGCTAAATACGAATTAAGTGAGAATATTTGTTGAGTGACGGCTGTTCTTAAATTGTACGGACATAACTTTCCCATCAAGAAACCCTAGATAGTTTATCGTTTGTATGATGAATATTATATAAATGGAAACCTTTTGAGTAAATCTTGTGTGTTAGTTACCTTTGATTAATTATTCAGCCAGTCCACTGTTTGTTATTGATTCCACCTTTAACAAATGGTTTTCTTTCTAAATATAGCAACCCGTCATTAACTCTCTTGTCAACACATTATTGTGTGAGTTATGACTTAATTTGTTAACGATCTACCAACAATCGGGGACCTGACAATCTGGTCCAATTGGAACAAGAAATGACAATAAAGATGTAAACTTTAACTAAAATAAGGAAAAGAGAACACCGAATGTTTGTAGATCTGGGCAGAAAAGAAGAATAGAGCAGCTGACGTCACTCTCCAATGGAATAGTGCTTTGCTTACGTCATTGTTCTTTTTCAAATCTTCAATAAGAAACAAGTTCTTTACCCAAATCGGCAATCAACAAGCTCTTATACCACTTGTCGGTCCCGAATATTAACTCACAATCACAATCAAGTCATAACTCACACATTAAATGTGTCGACAAGCGAGTTAATGACAGATTGCTATTTTAGGAAAGAAACAGTTTGTTAAAGGCGGAATCAATAACAAACAGGGTAGTTGCTTTAATGATTATTAACAGGTAACTGAAACACAAGAATCAATCAAAAGATTTCCATTCATATAATATAAATCATACAAACGATAATCGATTTTAAGGTTTTTTATGGAAAGTTATGTCCGTACTATTCTTTGGCAGCCGTCACAACAAATATTCTCTGTCATGTCTATATCGGTCTGCTCGCCTTGAGGCGTGCCCTAAAATTTTCCTTTTATAGGCCTGAAACCTCAAGACAGCTGCCATTCCATCTAGAAACCCTAAATGTAAAGTACATATTCAAATTACATATTCAAAACTATGCTAAGTGTAAAATAAGTCTTCTGGGTAGGCTTTGTAAAAGTAATCTTCTCCGGGTAGACTTTATGCTCTGCCTTCCTTGGTAGACTTGGTAACCTTGAAGTGTGCTCGGGAACAGTTTCCGGGTAGACTTTAACTTTCACCGGGTAGACTTCAACCTTCTTGATCTTATCAGACTTTGCCCGGAAAGATCTTACGAGCAACCTTGTTCTTCTATGGTCCCTTAACTCCTTGCTATGAAATAGCTTATTAGCAAAGTGTGCCCGGTAGCACTGTACTCTACTAGAGTTAAACCCTGCCCGATGTTACTTGGAATATATCATTACTCACATCAAGCTTACTCGGACCACTGTTATTAATGAATACCTTGCCCGATCTTCCAGTCACTTGGTGTTATGAGCTTGGTTAGCCAAGAGCTTACCCAGGGTAAACCTTACTCGGCTATGAATAACAAACTTGCAAGATATAGTGAACCCTGCCCGGGTATGCATTAAAGAAGATTTCTTGAAGATAACCTTGCCCGGTAGGCAAAATATCAGGTCCGGCTAAGTAAAACCATGCTCAGATGTCTCAGGTGTGCCCGGTTCCTTACTTAGCTATTTCTAAGGAGGTTGAGAATATTCCAATCTTCCTTATGATCATTTTTAGGTCAAATCTTGACTCAACACATTGATCCGAGGTAATAATGTTATGATCTTATATGGATCCAAATCCGCTAGATCTAGTCACGAAATGATGAACAGATACTCTCAACTGTTAAAGTCAAGTGATCCGGATGGAATCGGATATAAACCGATCGAAATACGAGCTTAGGGGTCACCCTAGCTCGAATCCAGAACGATCGGGATGAATAACGGTGAAAACGGTGTAGAAACACGTTTTTCCAGCCACCGACCATTTTTCTGACACGACAGCGCCGGAAAGGCAGCGCCAACGATTGGGGGAATGTCAGAGAATGTTATGATATTCCGTTCCCTAACCCTAGGCGCGTGTAACGAATGAACAGTCATTCGTTATGCCCATTCATTAAGGAAGAATAACGATTGGACTGCCATTCGTTATGCCTATTCGTTAAGGAAGAATAAAGAATGGACTGCAATTCACAATCCCATTCGTTACGGAGAACTAACGAATGAACCCCATTCGTTGAAAGGTTCATTTGTTAGCCAGGTCAAGCGAAGAAGCCCATTCGTTATGGGATACTCATTAGTTATAGAATCCCCATTCGTTATGAGATACTTATTCGTTATAAAATCCCCTTCCGTCAGATGCTCATCTATCAGACAAGTTAACGAATGAACCCCCATTCGTGTAGGGGGTGCATAACGAATGAACCCCCATTCGTTAAGGGGGTTTATAACGAATGAAGTTTTATAAAATTACATAGAAACCCTTGGACATTATTAATTGATTAAGATACCTTAAAGGGTTAATGAGTTAACTATAAAATATTATTAAAGCGTTCTAATGGAAATTTTGTTAAGAACAGTTATTGGAAATAATTTTTTTTCGAAGCTGACCTGGCAGGTTAACCCCAGCCAGGGGCTATGCCCCTTAGACCCCGCTAGGGGCTGCCGCCCCTAGAATCCCACTTCCAGGGGCGCTTCCCCCGGACCCCCGTTCGTTGAGGGTTATAATTAAACTAGAAACACGATATGGGTAGTGATATTAATTGATACGTATAATTGTTATACTGTTAGTCGCGCACAACTAAAGAAAGGAATAACCATTAGTGGTCAACGTAATAGGACACAGGTGAGTTTCTAGCCCCTTCTCTCTGTAATGTTTTTTTCGTGGCTGTGTGCATACTCCTATTTATTAGTTAATACACTTACCTTAAGTAGCAAGTGTAAGCTATGTGAATGTTTTATGAAAGATATATGAATGATATTGAAATGATGAAAGAATGTAAGGAGTATATATGTAGATGTTTATGAATATATGTATGTGTGTATATATATATATATATAAATATATATATATATATATATATAACTATGCATGTGTGACAAAGAATGTATGGTTGTATGGCAAGGAATGTATGGTTGTATGGGACGGAAAGAAGGGACCAGGCCCTACTAATATCTGAGACAGAAGGGACCATACCCTAATAATATCTGAGATATTAGGGACTAGACCATACTAATATCTGAGATGGTAAAGACAGTTATGTATGTAGTATGAAAGTATGAAAGAATTTATGTACGTAAGAAGGAATGTATGTATGTATGTATGTATGTATGTATGTATGTATGTATGTATGTATGTATGTATGTGTGTGTATGTATGTATGTAAGTATGTATGTATGTATGTATGTATGTATGTATGTATGTATGTATGTATGTATGTATGTATGTATGTATGTGCGTATGTATGTATTTGTGTATGTAAGTATGTATGTATGTATGTACGTATGTACGTATGTATGTATGTATGTATGTAGGTATGTATGTATGTATGTATGTATGTATGTATGTATGTATGTATGTATGTATGAATGTATGTATGTATGTATGTATGTGTGTGTGTGTGTGTGCGTCTGTATGTCTGTATGTATGTATGTATGTATGTATGTATGTATGTATGTATGTATGTATGTATGTATGTATGTATGTATGTATGTATGTATGTATGTATGTATGTATGTATGTATGTGTGTGTGTATGTATATATGTATGTATGTATGTATGTATGTATGTATGTATGTATGTATGTATGTATGTATGGAAAGAAGGTAAACATGTCAAATATATAATATGTATCTTCATATGCATATATGTAAGTATGTGTATGAAATATATGTTGCCTGGTTAACTAGAATTCACTCAGTGAAGCAGACTTTTAGTATGCACGCAGGCAAATAGGATGAAGGAGCTGGCTTGAGGGAGACACATGACATGGCCTGAGCTGACTAACATCTAGCGAAGAAAAGTTATGATGTTTCATGTTAAGATAATTTAAAATTTAAAACTTATGATTTTAATATTTTGTAATAATGTTTGATGTTTTTATATTCCGCGAAAAGTTTTAGTTAACTCTATGATTTAGAACGGTGTTTATGAATAAATCCAACGCCAAAGTAGGGCACCAGGACCAGGGCCTTACAAGTAAGCCACACAAGTTTATTTTTTTTGGCTATGGATGATTAATAATTTAATAACACTAAACCCTCAATTTGAATCATTTGGTAAATTTTTTTTACCGATAGAAACTCTTGCAACTGTTAGTTAAGTAGCAAGATAAGTTGAAACTATCATACCAATATACTTATAAGTAGCTTTTTTACATTTTTCAGCTCTTGTGACTTTTCAAGAGTTTCAATGTGTTTTTTGTACATGATTATTATAACTTTTGCAACTTGAATAACTAGGATCATATAATAAGATTATGAATGAGATTCTATTTTTTAAACCCATGTAATACACGGGTTTATAACCTAGTAGTGATATATAAGGAAAAGAAACAAGGAGAATACCATCCATCTTCAGCAATGTGGTGGTTAAGTCATGGTTTTGTCATTTGTGTATCGGGTGTCCCGAGTTGGAATCCTGAACAGCGATCTCATTTTTAATAGCGAACAGGAAACCATAAGATCCGAACCCAGATCACCGAACCCTGAACCATGTGACCCGAACCCAAGATCCGAACACCCGAACTGAACACCCACGCTTAGATATCCGAATAGCGAGCATTGGGCTTTGATGCAAGCCCAGTTACAACTACAGCATGTTGGGTCCATTACTTGGGCTTGAAATAATCAACCTAGTTACTTGTGGTCTTGCCTAGGCTAAACCAAGTTGATCCAAAATAAAATAAACCGAATTAACCGACCTCGTTAAGTCCCGTTAACTAAACCCGTTAAAGTTTTATAAAAATAGACGTGGTTAGCTCGTTAATAAAAGACATAAATAATAAATAAGAGTAAATATAAGAAATGGAATTTGATGCTTATTATAGGTAATTAAATAACAAGGTTCGTTATTTAATTTAAGAGTAAACTGCGGTTTTCGTCCCTGTGGTTTGTCTAAATTTGCGATTTTAGTCCAATAGTTTCTGATTGTCTTTTTTCGTCCCTGTGGTTTCATTTTGCTTTCAATTATATCCTAACCAACTAACCCTGTTAAATCCACCTGGTTATGTCCATCATCTTGAGGGGCAGTTTGGTAATTGTACTCCCAAAAGAAACACCAACCAACCCTAAATCCCTGATTAAAAAACCATCCAGTTGTCTTTTTCAATTGTTTTGTTCGACACCATGATTCCAAACCCTAGAAGAACAATGAACCACAATTCCAAACTCTAGACGAACAAACAACGACGATTCACCACTAATCTTTGATCATGGCGCTTAGTCTCTGGTGTGTAACATCCCGAAATTTCAAGATAATATTAATTATATTACTTAAAAATAGAGGGAAAGTTTACTCGGGTTATCGGGATATAAATAGAGTAGGAGTTGGTATGGGTCGGGCTAGTGTTGGGTAATGGATATGGGTTATGAACGAAGGAAGGAGAGTCCATGGGCTTAAGCCCATGATCCCTAATATAAATACCCTTAACCACCATTTCTCACCTATTTCTTCACACTCAAAACACACACATTCTAACCGATCAAGATTCGAAGCCGAGACCCGAGATTTTGTGGATAGATCTGAGTTGGCAAGGTAAGAACAAATCCAACAAAGCTAATATTACTGAAAATGGTTAGGATTGGATGGGTTAACCGGACCCGAAACCCAAACTGCCCAAATCGGACCCCTAAAACGTCGATTTTAGGCCGATTTGATGGTTGGGATTTGTAGGCGCCGATCATACGATTCCGTGGGTACCAAAATCGAGTTATTTGGCTAAGAAACGAAGGATTTATGGGCAAACAGATCTGCAGCGCGATAACTTCGCCTGCAAGAATAAGTTCGCCTGATGAACTTCGCCTTCAAGCGTAACTTCGCCTTCAAGCGTAACTTCGCCTAAGGATAACTTCTCCTACGGCCAAGTTCGCCTAAGGTTTAACTTCGCCTGAAGCCAAGTTCGCCTAAAGTTTAACTTCGCCTGAAGCCAAGTTCGCCTAAGGTTTAACTTTGCCTGAAGCCAAGTTCGCCTAAGGTTTAACTTCGCCTGAAGCCAAGTTCGCCTAAGGTTTAACTTCGCCTGAAGCCAAGTTCGCCTAAGGTTTAACTTCGCTGTAAAGCTAAGTTCCCCTAGCTGGTAACTTCGCCTACAGCTAAGTTCGCCTAAGGTTAACTTCGCCTAGAGCTAAGTTTGATTAGAAAATAAATTAAAAAGCGATAAGTTAAAGTAAGCTAATACTAGGCCACCAGATTAGATCAGACGAGTATTGATACGTGTAACTTGTACAGTCAGCCGAGCTCAGATAGAGAAGGGATTTACAGCTATCAGAAAAAGAAGCAGAATTCAGGTGAGTTTCTAGCCCCATTTCCTTGTTATGTTTTCGGGGCTGTGTGCATACTCGATGTGAAGTGTGAATACACTTACCTTAAGTGGTAAGTGTATGCTATAGATGTTATACGAGGTATATATTTTATAATGCTTGTCGGTACGTGAACGATCTACGGATATTGCACGTACTGTCAGGTTGTAACGTTATGTATAAGGTAAGTATGTTATGTATGTTTATGTGTATGAACATGATAGAGATAACAGAAGAAAGAAATGATAATGTATGGTTGTATGGTAACGAAGAGGGAATCGAACCCTACTAATATTCGATATGATGTAACTTGTTTATTTCGTAAATACCGAACTGATATGAAGTGTGATATAGGCAGGTAGAGGTAGAGTGTGTTAGAAGTGGCAAGAGTCCAGTAAGAGTGTTAGTGGCATAACGTGAGCGCGTGATAGGGAAAGCCTGTACGTGCCATCGTTATTATGTGTGTATGATTGTTGATGTAAATGATATGAAGCGTGTTGTAGACAAGTAGAGGCATAGCGTGTTAGAGGTGACAAGAGTCTAGTAAGAGTGTTAGTGGCATAACGATAGTACGTGGTAGGGTAAGCCTATATGTGCCTTCGTTATTAAAGTGGCATAACGTTTTACGTTATTAAAGTGGCAAAGTGGCAAAGTGGCACAACGTTATACGTTATTAAAGTGGCAAAGTGGCATAACGTTTTACGTTATTAAAGTGGCAAAGTGGCATAACGTTTTACGTTATTAAAGTGGCAAAGTGGCATAACGTTTTACGTTATTAAAGTGGCAAAGTGGCAAAGTGGCACAACGTTATACGTTATTAAAATGGCAAGTGGCAAGGTGGTAGGTGTAAATAAGAGGCTAAGTGGTAAGGTAAGCAGGTTATACGTTATTAAAATGGCAAAGTAGCTATTATATAATGCTTGTCGGTACGTGAACGATCTTCGGATATTGCACGTATCGCCAAGGATAGTGATTGTCAAGTGGTTGTTAGTGTGTATGTATTCTATGATGTGACTTGCTTATTATGTAAATATTGTATTGATATAAAGTGTGCTGTAGACAAGTAGAGATAGAGTGTGATAGAAGTGGCAGAGTCTAGTAAGAGTGTTAGTGGCATGACGATAGTACGTGGTAGGGTAAGCCTATACGTGACTTCGTTATTAAAGTGGCATAAGTGGCATAAAGTGGCACCAGTGGCATAAGTGGTTAAGCTGTAGGGGTAATTAAGTGGCTAAGCTGTAGGGGTAATTAAGTGGTTAAACAGTGGCATGTTGGACAGTGGACTATGTGTCTTCGGATACGTATATATTGTATGAAGTGGTTGTATGATAAGTTGCTTGATTAACTAGAACTCACTCAGCGTAGCTGACTTTTAGTATGCACGCAGGTGAGCTGATTATAGAGTTAGCATGAGGATGACACACGGCATGGATTGAACGGCTGGCATCTGAAGAAAGAAGTAAAGATGTTTTAAATATAAAGTTTTGTGTTATGGTATCAAAGAAAAGATTTAATGTTTTGTAACAAATGATTGATGTTTTATATTCCGCGAAAAGTTTTAATAAACTCTGATTTGAAGGACTGTGTTTATGATTAAATCCAACACGAAAGTAGGGTTACCGGTAACGGGGCCTTACATGGTGGCTTCGATCTCCATATGAAAAGTTTGACCCCGATGATGAATATCGTAAGTACCGATCTCTGTTTAACCGGTTTCTTTAAACTTTTTTCCATAATTGTCTGGATCACCAATAGTTATTAAATCTTTATTGATATTGTTTATTAAACAGGGGGTCACCCAAAGGTTTTCTCCATGAAGTTTAACTATGGTGGGAGATTCACAAAGCCTCCAGGCAGACCCTATGTTAATGGAAAGGTAGGGTTTTTTGATATGGTTGACTCTTTCGAGTTTGGGTTCCACGAACTAGAATCTATGACAGATTTCTTAGATCTTCATGTAGGAGATGAAATACTTTATTACTATTTTGAGGTTCCAAACAGTGATCTTGATTATGGTTTAAGGGCTTTAACAAATGACACTAATCTTGATGAGTTGTTTAAGTATGTTGAGGAGTTTAAGGTTATTGAGGTATACACTGAGCTTGGATGCCTGGCAATAGGCACTACAGAAACTATCAATGAAAGTCAAGTAAGCCAAGTAGATAATGAGGTTATGACTAAGGATCACATTGATGAAGATGACAATGGGGATGGTGAATGAATTTAGTAGTAGACATGAATGAATTTAGATCTGTGGTGGATATACCTGTTAATATAGAACATCAAAACTTCGATAGTGAAGATGATAACAGTGTTTTTGAAGTTGACTTAGATGATTTTGATAACATGGATGAAGATGAAACACCTTTAAGCAAGGCAATGAAAAAGGCTAGGAAGAAGAATTGAAATGGCAAAGATCCAGTGTTTGCACCTTTTCATGTTGGACAACAGTTTTCAAATAGGGATGAAGTTAGGGATCTAGTGAAGAAGTTTTGCATTGAGAGTAGAAGGCAACTTTACTTTAAAAAGAATGATAAAGAAAGAGTAAGGGTGTTGTGTGCTGGAGTTACACATGTTGTTGGATGGTCCAAAGAGGTAGTTGTGAAGAGTAAAGTTGGTGGGTCTCAAAAGGTGGATAAGTCAAAAAATCAATGAAAGAACCAATGGAAGAGAAACTGATTCCCACTTGTCCTTTTGTCTTACATATCTCCAACCACAATAAATTATCCTCTTGGGTTGTGAAGACCATTACTAATGAGCATACATGCCTTAATACAAGAAATGTCAAGTTGTGTACTGTGAGTTGGATTGTTAAAGAGGCTGAACAAATTGTTGCTTCGAACTACAACATACCAGTTAAAGCACTACATGATCAATTCTAGAGGAAATATCAAATACAACTCTCAAAGACTAAAGTTTTCCGGGCGAGGGCCATGGCTAGGCAGAAGATTGATGGTAATTTCACTAGTCTGTATGCACTTCTAAGGGACTATTGTAAGGAGCTAGTTAGAGCTAATCCGGGAACCTTTGTGGAGATTGAGGTAGAGAAAGAGTTTAACCCATCTAGTTTAACAAGGCAGTTCAAGAGGGTTTACATTTGTTTAGCTCCACTGAGGGAAGGGTTTAAAGCTTGTGGTAGGGACCTATTGGGATTGGATGGCTGCTTCATGAAGGGGCCTTTTCCTGGACAGATTCTAACTGCAGTGGGAGTAGACTCAAATAATTGCATATATCCCGTGGCATATGCTTTAGTCGAAGCTGAAACAACTGAATCATGGACTTGGTTCTTGGAGTGCCTAGGTCGTGATCTTGATCTATATGCAAATTCCAATTTCACTTTCATTAGTGATCGACAAAAGGTACATCCAAGTTTTAACTGTTCACGTATTGTGTTTACTATTTTTGTCATCACTTATTTTGTTTACTTGGGTTTATTATTAATCAGGGTATTATACCAGCTTTAAAGAAGACATATCCAAGTGCTGAACACAGATTTTGCTTGAGACACATTCATGAGAATATGAAGTCTAATTGGAGGGGTCATGTGTTTAAATATCTACTTTGGAAGTGTGCTACAGCAACTAATATTCCACAGTTTGAGAAGGAAATGACAGAAGTGAGGGTCCAAGATCAGGCTTAACATGATTGGCTACGTAATATCCACCCAAAGCACTGGTCTAAAGCATACTTTAGTGGTACGATTCTTTAAAATTAAAAATATTACGTGTTCAGTGTTACGATTCTGGTTATTTTTTTGGGTTTCGGGTCGTTCGGGTCGGGTTGTTCGGGTTTTGCGTTAAATGGTTCTGGTAAATTAGGATCGGTATTCGGGTTAAAAAAGTTAAAATCTAAACTTATATTGAAAAACAAACCCCTAATTATGTTATCTATTATGTCTTTGCAGGAAGGTCAACAAGTGATGTTCTCTTAAATAATCTATGCGAGGTGTTCAACAGGCAACTAGTTGGCGAAAGAGACAAGCCCGTTATAACCTGCTTGGAGTTTATTAGGGAATATTTGATGAAGAGAATTTTTTTTAGTTCGTAAAAGCATTTCCAAGTGTGACGGTCCTTTGACTCCGAAATCAACAACACTGTTTGAAGCAATTACAAAAGATGCATTATTGTACAAAGTCATATGGAATGGGATGAATAAGTACCAAGTAAGTGGGCCTTCACAAGATCAATGTGTAGTCGATGTTAACAAGACGACTTGCTCATGCGGAATGTGGGAGTTGATTGCCATGCCATGCAAGCATGCAGTGGCAGTCAATTATAATATGGCCCAAAATGGCATGGATGTTGACCTTCCAGAGGCTTGGATCTCTAAAGTCTACTTGCTTGATACATGGAAGAAGGTGTATGATCATACCATTGACCCAATCAACGGTGTTCAAATGTGGACGCCTTCAGAATGCCCAACAACTCTTAAGCCTCCAAAGCACCACAAACAAATTGGAAGGCCAAAGAAGAAACGAAAGAAAAGTGCTGAGGAGTTGAGCGAACTTGCTAGGGATGGGAAAATGCCAAGGTCTAGTAACACGGTCATGTGCAGGAATTGCAAAACACAGGGGCATAATATAAGGTCTTGTACCGCGCCAAAGTTTTCATCACAGCCTGAAAAGAAAAAGGGCACAGCCAAAGGGGGAAAAAAGTTGTCACAAGTGGAAGGTTCAAAAAAGATGGGCATCACCAAAGGGAAAGAAAAAGTGTCACAGGTGGGAGGATTGAATGGTGTTTGTGTTTATTGTCTTTTGAAACTGTTAATATGTTTGATGGTTATCATGTTTTGGCATGTTTGACTTTTTAGTCAAACTTGCAATACTTTCCCAAACATAAGCTAGTATTTATGTTTGATGGTTATCATGTTTTGTATATCAAGGCTTTGACTCTAGATGTTGCATGTTAGTTTTTATGTAATGGATGCTATGTTTTGGTTGAAGTATGGATGTTTTAGTATGCTTGTGATTATAGGGTTGTTATTTGTTGGTATGTTTGACTTTATTGACAAATATGAGTTTTTCAAGGTAATTGTCTTTTTAAAATTCAGATTTTGACAAGTTGCATATTTATTATCTGATTGTCTTTTTAAAATTCATGTACTTGTCTTTAGCATTTCCAAGTGATATCATGCTAACAGGTCACTGCAGTAAATATCTTTAATTAACAAGATAAGGTGTCAAATGACCTCTATTATTTGCTTAAAAAACGAAGAGCTGGTACATAAAATATTAGATAAACTTTTCATACCCTAAACTAGTTGCAAGAATCCATTGAATTATGCATTCTAGTGTCGGTAATTGACAAAAATAGTGGTCTTTGACCAAGTCAGTTTTGACAAACAATGTTTCGTTTGTAAGCTATTGTTATAATGCATAAGGTAATTAGGGGGTGCAAACGAGCCGAGCCAAGCCCAAGCTCGACTAGGCACAAGCTCGGCTCGTTTAACTTATACATAGCTCGAGCTCGAGCTTGGCTCGTTTCGAGCTCTATTAAAGGAGCTTATTTTTAGGCTCGCGAGCCGGCTCGAGCTCGTAAGTAAAGCTCGGGCTCGGGCTCGTTTATTGAATGAGCTTGCTTTTAGGCTTGAGCTCGGCTCATTTGCACCCCTAACGTTAATAAACCAAACTTGTCGTATGGTAGCCAAAATACGAAATTTCATTAATAGTGGTCATCAACAAAATTTGCAACATAGTGCATTTAAAAACATAAAGCCAGTGACCTTTACAACATAAAAACATAAAGCCAGTGACCTTTACAAGTTTCAGGTCATTTAAAAATCAAATACAACAAAAAAAAAATCCAACTTAAACCTAAATAAATCTTCAGCCTTTTGTTTTGAATTGCATTAGCTCTTGACATGGCTTCGTGATTATTGGCGGATCTCAATAGACCAGGAATGATTTCTTGAGCTCTTTGGCACAATAGGGAATCAACCCAATCAACAAAACAACATATTGATGCCTGGTAAGATTTTGAAGTAATTAGGAAAAAAAACAAAATATAGTTTCAATATAAAAATAACTTACACTCGTTCAACAGTGAAATCGTCTACCAGGATTGGCATCGGTCCAAGACGTGCGAATGGTTGTAACTGAACCACATGAGCAAAACACCATTCGATTGTTGGCTCAGCGACGAAATGATTGTGTGTTAGAGGAGCTCGACATTGTCTATTCAAATGTTGTCTATCTTGGGATGAAGAAGATGATACAGACAACAAAAAGAATGAAAAAGAGGTATGGGAATTAGGGATTTAGGGTTGGTTGGTGTTTCTTTTGGGAGTACAATTACCAAACTGCCCCTCAAGATGATGGACATAACCAGGTGGATTTAACGGGGTTAGTTGGTTAGGATATAATTGAAAGCAAAATGAAACCACAGGGACAAAAAAAGACAATCAGAAACTATTGGACTAAAATCGCAAATTTGGACAACCCACAGGGACGAAAACCGCAGTTTACTCTTAATTTAACTTGGCTAACCCCGTTTGCTCGATTATGTTAATTTAACAATCTTCGTTAATTAAGGAGACCCCCGAGATCAATCAGGCTTAATTAACGAGCCTAGTCTATCAAGTAAGCTTGGTTAACCTTGTTAACTTAGTTTACTAAAATTACTAACTTAGTTAGTTCTGTTAGTCAGTTATATGGTTAATTAATAAATGTATATGCTAAATAGTTAGTTGTGCCCAGTTGAAGAAGGAAATTATAGTTAATTCAGAATGATTAAAGATTCAGGTGAGTTTCTAGCCCTCTTTTTTCTCTGCTATGTTTTTGGGGTTGTGTGCATACTCTATGTGATAGGTTAATATACTTACTTTATATAGTAAGTGTATGACATGTGAATGTGTACGTATATTATAATGACTATAAGTATATGGTTATATGTTGTAAGGAATGTATGTTTGGTTGTATGGAAGGTATGGACAAGACCCTAATAATATCTGAGACGGTATGGACCAGACCCTAATAACATCTGAGACGGTAGGTACCAGACCATAATAATTCTGAGACGGTAGGAACCATAACCTAATAATATTGAGAGGATAGAGATAGTTATGCTTGTAGCATGAAAGTATGAAAGAATGAATGTATGTATGTGTGTATGTATATAAGTATGTGCGTATGAATGAAAGAAAGGTAAATAAGTTAAGTTTGTAATATGTATCTTCGGATATGTACATACAAGTATGTGAATATAATGTATATTACTTGATTAACTAGAACTCACTTAGCATAGCTGACTTTTATTATGCATGTAACTGGTTGATTAAAGAAAGTAAAGGAGCTTGGAGTACACACAAGGCAATCCACACGGTGTTGGCATTCAAAGAATCATTAGTGGACAACAATATTGACAATCGTAGTTTCACGTTTATCTAGGCTTTAAAATAATCTACATGTTTTAAAAACCATGTTTTCCGGTTATGATTCCAGTGCAAATAACTCTTTCAGAATCGGAAAAGGTTTAAGTGTGTGGATATTTGATATGGGCTAATATATATATATATATATATATATATATATATATATATATATATATATATTATAAATATTTCCTATACTTTTAGATACTTTTGAGCTAACTCTATTTATATTACTCATGTTTGGTTCATATTTGGTTTTTATGTGTTTTAAGAGACTACGAGCTACAACAGAGTACTTCTATTAAGATTGAGTCCAATAAGTGAATTGTCGAACCAAGTATTTATATGATTAATAAATTTATATTATGCTGATAATATATAATCATCCTGTTCAACGTAACATGATTACATGTTTTAAAAATAAAATTAATCTTAATGTGAGGTTATATTAATGAATGAAACATAATATTAGCAGGTTCTTATTTTTTAGACCCAAGATTGGACAGCGATAAGTATTACTTCTCTTTTAGAGTTGCCGTAGAGAGGAATCGCATGAAAGAGGAAAAACGAGGACGAAGCAACCAATAGTTTTATGTTTGAGTTCGAACCTACTCATCCAATTGTTATTATTATTTGGTTTGATTGTATTGTTTACTTTATGAATTCAGTTTTTAAACCTTATTTATTTGTTTTGTTCTTGAGTATGGTTGTTGGCTAAACCCCTAGACTGCCTAGGCCTATGATGAACTTTTGTTGAAGTTGGATTTTAGTTTGGATTTTGCTTTTGTTTTGGTTTATGATTAAGTAAGAGGTTTCTTGATTTTCATTTGATGCATATGTGTGCTTAGGATATTTTGACGAGTACTATTGTTCCTCAGTTTCCTTACTGATTGTTTCATATAGGGGCATTTACATATATCCCCTCCCTAAGTTCCTTATTACATATTTACTCAACCCTTAAAAATCAATTACATATTTCTCCTCCCTAAACCATATATATTACATATTTCCCCATTTCATTAAAATTAACTTAAAAATGACTATTTTAACCTTAATGAACTAATTAAAGACTTATTTACATATTTCCCTTCTTAATACCAAAAATTACACATATCCCCAATTTAAAACCAAATCAATTCGGTGTTAAGACGAACATATCGAAGCTAACCAATTCAGTTGTCGATTTTTTTACTCGTTTTCAAGTACAAAAAAAAAGTTTTCACAAAAAAAATATTCATTCACTAAATCAAAAGAAGAAAACTAAAAAAAATGTCAAAAGTTTACATCATTCCATTAGTAGCTTCTATATATTTCAAAATGATTAAACCAACATTTAAAAATGGTCAAACCAACATTAAAAAAAACAAGAGAATACAAAACACAAGAAAATTATGAATTTTTTGCTCGTTTCGTTTATTTGTTGAAAGTTGATATTGACTTTCTGCATTTTTGCATGTCTTTGCACGGTGTCCATACTCACCACAACGCTTGCATTTTGTCTCTTTTTAGTCTCGTCATTTGGTTTGATTCTATTCTTTCTTGGTCTTCCTGGTCGACGTTTAATTGCAGGTGGGTGTATCTTTTCCTCAGTATCTATATGCGCCCATTGATCCTTTGTAGGCATTGTAGCAACACCTGAAGCATAAGCTAATTTGCATTTCTCAATAGTAACATATATTTCCCAATTTGCATCCCTTGTGAAAATGATAAAAGCTGCTACATGCAAACATGGAATACCTTTAATCTGCCAACGCCGACAAGTACATGTTCTTTCATCAAGTGAAACCACCCAACTCTGGTCTATGTGTTTTACTTCAGCTCGGTTTTAACCACTTCTACAAATCTCATACTTACCCACATCCTACAAAAACATTCAAAATATATTAAAAAAAGTTCACTCAAAACATTCAAAAAAATATTAAACACTAACCTTAGAGATTTTGTTGAGATAACTCTTAGTATTAGGTACTAAGTACCCTTATATTTTCTAGGAAACCTCCTTTTCTTATCCAGTCTTACCATAATCATCTCTCTAATGGAATCAAGTAGGTTAACTACTGGTTGATAACGCACCTCACCTATCCAAGAATTAAATGCCTCCGAAATTTTATTGGTAATATAATCACACTTTGATGTTGTCAATAACTTTCCACGACACCAAATCCTATTGTGATTCTCGTTAAGATAAGTAAGTGCGTCCTTGTTTGCTCCACCGATTTCATTTAACAATCGTTCATGCTCGGTTAAACGATAGGTCCTTGCAGCATGCCATAAGTTTCTAGTAAACAATTCACCACGAAAATGACGCTTAAAATTACTATATAGGTGCCTCATGCATTCTCTATGCTAGTCCATTTGGCGTACCGATTGGCAATTGCAATGTCTAGACCTTTTTACATATCAGCTGATATAACTAGTCCATTTGGCGTACCGATTGCTTTCTTAAGTAACTCAAGAAACCATACCCATGAATTTTTATTTTCTGATTCTAACACGCCATAAGCCACGGGAAAGATAGAATTGTTACCGTCAACACCTGTTGCACCGACCAGTACCCCATTAAACCTCCCTTTTAGATGACATGCATCTAAAGAAATGTACGGCCGACAACCATCAAGAAACTCCTTCGAGCAAGCTATTAACGAAATGAAAAAGCGTAAAAATAGCTTTTTATTACCTTTTGTCTCATAATCAACCTCAACAACACTTCCCGGGTTTCGCTTGAGTATCCCACTTTCCGTACATACTAGCCTGAGCTTGTTCTTTCCCTCGATGGACTTTCATGTACGGTACATCAACATTGTAATTTTTCATAATCCATTTTTGGAGTTTTGTAGGTGAGACATCCCCATCAGATTTTAGCTTATCTTTAATAACACTTTCAACCCATCCTTGAGTTGCCACCTTAGCTGCACCTTTAATGCTTCGAGTGCAAGATTTTATATCTACCAATTTCTTTACCTACATGATTTTGGTTAAAAATATACTCTTTATTAGTAATATATAAAGGTGCAAAATTATAAAAACACACAGGTCAACACATACCTCAAATGTAATCCCGTCTTGCATGAGAGAAGCGCGTATCCTCCATTTGCACTTTAGTTCGAATCACCCTGCCGTGACTCGTTTCGGTTCACTTTTCTCAATGTAGTATGAAAATCCTTTAGTGATTGCATATTGGGCCAACACTATTCTAAACTCTTTCACATTTTCAAATTTTGAGTTCATTGTAATGGCTCGACTTTCCTTTCTATAAGTTTTCGGTTGTGATCCTCCCGCTCTCCTTCAGTATCTGTACTATCAACTTCAGAATCCGTACCATAATATCTATGATAACTATCATCACTTAATGAATACTCCGATTCTTCCTCGCCAAGTTCTTCACCACGTTCTTCATCGTGTTCTCCATCCTGACCACTACAAATGATGTACAATGCTTATACGAAACTATTTGAACAATAAATTTAAAGTTTATTAAACAAACATATACCTTTGTTGCATCGAACATATCTCAATGTTATTATCCTTCGTCACATAAACGGTTAAATCTTTAGCCACCTCATGCATACTTAGCATCAGTTTAAAGGTATCATGAGAATCAACCTTAATATATGTTTTCTCACTCGCGTATTTGTCAATGTAATACAGTGAGAAAACGAGTTCTCTGTCTGAATGATAATGAGTGACAACCTCTTCAATCAATTCATCAAAGCAAAATATGCATGTGTCAATGTAAATGCATTTTTTAGACCCAAAACAATAGCGTTTTTTAGAAGAGTTCTTAGCTAACCGAAAGTAGCCTCCATACTTTTGTTTTATTTTGTACTTGGAAACTACTTGGACACTAGCATTCACGATTGTTGGTGATCGATCCATATTCTCCCATGTTGGTGTAAATGAGTGGTTTCCCATAACATCTATGTTTTCATCTTCCATAATAACCTAACATGAATAAACAAAAAACAAATGATTTTTAAGATTTCATGCACTAAGAAAGATGTCAAAAAAAAATGCCCACAGTGAATTAACTTCACAACAACAAATAATATATTGTTCTGTTTAACTATTTGGTTGTAAGGGTGGGAACACCCAAGTCAACAACCATGTTTCAATAATCCATAAAAATATGGTTTGTTGTAAGTCAAACAATCACTATCTGACAAAATATATAATCGTATTATAATGAAGCTACTTTTTAAAATAGCAGCAGCAGCAACTACCACAATTGAATTTGTAACCTCGAATTAACATTCTAAGTACTGATTTAGTAGCATGTTCTGTACAACTATGGAACTTTGGACACTCTCATAAGCCTTATCTAATGGCTTTATTCAAGGACTATCCTCAAAAGTAAGAAAATATTTTAATAATCCATAACAACATGGTTTGCATCAACTATGAAAAGATTGAACTTACCGAATCGTTGATGAATGTTTGCCGTCGAAAAACTGATGAACACTTTAATAATCCTCGACGTCGTTGTTGTGTTTACCGGCGTTCGGTGTCCGCGGACGTTCTGTGTTCGCCGGCGTTCCGTGTTTGTCGGATTAGATTGCCGTGAAAATCCAAATGAACTATAGTTTGTTCTCTGATATGTGAGAGGACATCGAAACGACGATGATATTACTAGGGTTATTGTAAATTGGAAAGGGTAATATGGTAAATACACACTAGATGGGGAAATATGTAATTATAAGTTTAAAATTGAAGAAATATGTAATAAGGCTAGTTAGGGAGGGGACAATTTTGCTGATGAAGACATGTTTAGGGATATCATAGCGTTTATATGATGATCTCGGATAAACTATGCTGTTACTGCTGACACAACGGTTTACTTTAGCATTATTCGACCTTTTTGAAATTCGGCTCGTTACATTCAGTCTGAAAACCATATTGTTGCTGAAGTCAACGACAAGGCAACTGTTATAACACTTGGGGTTATCCGAAGGGCGTTGAGGTTTGTGGATAACATGGATAACCCATGTAAATTTGATAGGTCATTGATACGTGGGTTATTTCGACGATTATTCTAGTCAGGTGACCTTGAGCGTTCCCAATACAACAAGGCTTACTTGTGCACCCCGTACAAGTATCTATTACATGTTCTCATACATTTCCTTGGGGGATGCAAGGGTAGATACGATGAATGCCAGATTATTCTACAATCGGCATTCGTAGCTCTTGTTTTGAACAAATCGTACAACTTCTCTGAGCTTATCTTTTATCGCCTAAAGGAAAACTGCTTGGTTAAGAATCGACGCAGTAAAATCCTGATGTATCCATGGTTTGTCCAGCTAATCATTCAGGATTTAATTCCTGATTTGAGATTGATAGTACTTTGAAAGAAGACGTGTTGAAGCTGGAACACATGAATGCGGACACGATGAAAAGGATGAAGTCATACAGGAGCAAGGAACCACAGGATATCCCAAGGACCAAACGTTTGATTGGTCACTTGTCGAATCCGGCATATGTATATCCTTCTAACGACCGTTGGATCCACGAAGACTCGGATTCCGAAAGAGAAGAAGGAACAGGTGGGAACGGTGGTGGAGATGATGGTCGAGATGGTGGTGATGATGGAAATAGAGGTGATCAACGACGTGCTAACGTTGAGGCAGCAAGCTCACAGGCTGCTCAACGAAAACGTAAGGGCAAGGCGTTAGCGAAAGATCAACCGCCCAAACTTCGTATTACTCATGGATCCGATGTAGATATTGGTCCACGTGTGTCGAGGTCATTCGCTTCTCAAAGTTCGGCGGTGTTGCTTACTACTAGCACCTCGGCACTCACTTTGACGACCACGCTCACTTCTAATTCGAGGTTGGGCTTGTTTCCACGATCCGTTTTATCCTCTATGCCAAGGACTGCTGCTACTACATCGGTGGTTCCTCCGACACCGACTGTGATGCCCACACAACCTTTGGATGTCTCATTTATGAGAATCAACCGTCCTCAAGGTTCTATGCAGCCCGTACCTCCGACATTTCATACTTTGACCCCCACCCATCAGATGGACATGCTCTTGAGTTTGATTCATTTATACGAGAATCAAACGGTGACCGATCTTCAAGCTCAAGAGCAAATGATGCTGAACCAATGTCGTCTGATGGGGTATGTTTCCTACTGTTAGAAGGAAACAAAAGAGCTATGTGAGATTGTAACGGCCCAGGGGGCGAAGATTAAGGTGTAGGAAGATCTCATCCTTCAGTTGACATGCAAAGACGACGCTATGAAGAAACTGAAGAATGATTATGATCCTGATGCTCCAGGTACTGGAGGAAGTGAGCCGAAGCAAGCTCATGACTCATCCTCAGGAGCTAGTGTGGTGTTGGAGGTGAAGGCAATGATAGACATATAGTCGTCTACGAGGACTCGACAAATGTTCAACCTATCGAGTCGATCAAATCCAACAATATCCTATTTATTGATTTCGAGAAAGGGGTAGTGATGAGCACGACCAACACGGACGAAATCGAAGAAGGTCAGTTTGTCGATTAAGCCCTAAATCGCGAACAGATTTCATTATTATTAGGGCTGAACGATGAAGAACTAGATGCGTTGGAGGCTGAGGAGGATGTCGAGGTGGTGAATGATGAGGAAGTGTTGCTAGATGAGAGTATTCCACATGGGAATATGTATTTTATCTATGAGGATGAGGAGATAGATATGGAGGATGTGACAGCAGAGGAATACCCCGATCTATATCAACGTTTAAATGTTGATCAGGGTGTTCCTACATTTACTGGAGACTACGTTAAAGCTGCTGAAGACCATCTGGAAAAGACTACAAAGAACAAAGCCAAGATGCCTGAACGGAACTCTAATCCACTTGAAGCTGATATTCTGGAATGGTTTAAGCACCACAGTAAATGTGCTAGTAAGATAATTGAAGCTTGCTGGTACGTCGATCGAGAATAACAACTGGACGTTGCTGCACTGGCTAAAGCAAATCAGAAGACTACTTTCAAAGTCGTGCCAATAGTGAAATGTGATATGGTTTCTTGGTTGTACGATTCTGAGTTAAAAGTTTGTATTATCATGTGGGAGAACGGTGTTTAGTATTTCCAATACATCACTGACGTTCTCTCACTGCCGAGGTGGGATGTTCATACAATTGCTAACCGGCCGTTCATAAATCGCGGTGGAGATCGGTTAGCAGAATGATTTCACAAACATCTGCTCATCAAGGTAAATCGTGGATTTAAGTTCTTTAAGCCACAAGTCCCAACCCTAAGTAAATTGATGAAATTGATCCTCGTACGGGTTGGAGGAAACTTGTACTTAAAGTTAAACCGCCGAAGACGATGAAACGTGTACCGGTGAAGACTTTTCCACAGAGTCTTCACCTATCATTCAATTGATGGTACTACAATAATCGGACCGGCGAGGCGGTCATTGTGCTGGAGAAAGGACTTAAGACCAGCTTTATACGAGTTATCGACCCAATGTGGCTCGTTAACTTATCAGAAACCGACAACGACGTGCTTTTTAAGAATAAATTTTGATCAAGCGTCAAGAAGATTACGATAGAGCTATGCAATTCCAACGTGTCGTGCGTGTGTGTCATGCGTTTAGGATTCATAGTTGTCGAGATTGGAAGATGAAGAGGTAAAAGTAATTAAAGACACAGAGCTCAAGACGAGGGGGTGTTTGTTAGTGCACGGTTTTGTCGTCTGGAGTCTTTGTAATTATCGTTTGTAATTTATTATTATTTTAATGTTAAAAGGATATTTATGGAAATATTAACCCATTAGTTATGTAAGGCTCATTCGTTAAGTATGTTTAATGAATCCCATTCGCTATTATGAACAGTTCGTTCGTTAAGGTTGGTTAACGAATGAACCATAATCGTTATTTGTAATCGTCCATTCTTTAAGGATGTTTAACGAATGGAATTCAGTCTCTATGTAATTGATCCATTCGTCATGGAATGTTGACGAATGGGGTATAGCGAATGAGTCATTCGCTATACCATAATTAACTTCTGTAATGATAACGAATGGAGGCCATTCGTTATGGGATGTGTAAGGAATGGCATCCCATTGTCTATGTAAGGCTTGTTCAGCCTGTGTTAATATGAAGTATTGATTAAATTTATACCGAACCTCTGCCAAATTACAATCTCAATCACTTTGTTAATATTATTTTCCAATTACCTAATCTATAGCATTTCACATAACTAGATCTATTATCTAATCAGTATATTATGAATATGTATTGATCGGATCTGGTGTTTAAAAAGTTTTTGAAAATAATAAATCATTCTTCTGATTTGCTAGTGCATATTTGGGATACACGTTATCAAGGGAGGATAAACCGAAGTGAAAGATGTTGAATGATCGGGTTTTTCTTGAAGATGTGTGACGAGGTTAAATGTAAAGATATGTTTTTATTTACCGGTACTTATGTGAAATGTGGCTGATGATTTTTGTTAGTGCATGAAATGTGGCAAATTATTTGAAAGTAAAGTATTCAAGGTTAAAGTATTCGATAGCTATGAAAAAGGGGGAGTCTATTAGTGCATAAAATGTGGCTGAAGATTTGCAATTAAATTATTCAAGGTTAAATTATTCGATAGCTAAGGAAAAGGGGGAGTCTTTTAGTGCATGATTTGGTGTATGTAGCCAATCGAATAAGTTATAGATAGTCTAATCTGTATATTTAATTGTATAGCGAATGGATCCATTCGTTAATTGACTAGGCTATTTGTTAAGATTAATACCCCATTCGCTATGGATTGTATAGCGAATGGAGGCCCATTCGTTATGTAATATAACGAATGATGGCTTATTCGTTAAGTTATTACACATTCATTGTGGAGTCATAACGAAGGGTGTCTCATTCGTTAATACAGTATAACAAATGAGACCAACTTAACGAACGAGAGCTGATGGCCTATAAATAGGCAGGTCATGTTCATAATTTAAGTGAGATCTGAGCCTCAATTTATCCATACCGTTACCATGCTGGATTCTCTCCATATATTATCCTCAATATATACACCATAATGTATTCATCCTTAATTTATCAATAAAGTATTCCTTTAACGTATTCGTAACGTAATTGTTGTATCGGGTTAGCGGCTAGATCTTGGCTCGCAAACGTTTTCTTAATTGGTATCAGAGCAGATGGCTGCTCTCGATGCATCAACTTAAGGTATGAATCTGGTCAAAATCATGTTTTTCGTGTTCATCGGGTTTTGGCATAATTTGGTCAGATTTGGATCGAATTAAGGGCTTATTGATGGAATTGATGGTAGATTCATATCAATTAATGAATTCCAAGGCTTCCTGTTGATTTTGAAGGTTAATTATGGTGTATTGAAGAATCCACCATTGAATAGAAAGTTATTGTTTGATCAAATTTGTATCAAATCAGTATATATTAAGTTATATTGATTATTGATTCAGATTCGTGATGAAAATTCGAGCCTTCGTGGATCAATTTGGTAAATTATTATGAAGATATGGTGAATCTGCCATGGATGAAGCTTGAAAGTGCAGATTCCGGTGATGTAACAGTTTTATCTGGCGATGTAACTGATTTTTCCGACGAAAATCGTTTTTTCGGTGAACAATTTAGATCCAACACCCATTCGTCATGCTACTGTAGCCATTCGTTACAGGAGTTTAACGAATGGAGGCCATTCTTTATTGTTTTTAACGAATGTGTTTAAATTATGGATAACGAATATGGGCTCGTTCGTTATTAGATCATGCGAATGTGAAGGAGCTTAATGTATGAACCTTATTCGTTATTCTGACTCATTCGTTACTAAATCCAGATTCATTCGTTACTACGTTCATTCGTTGTTTTTTCTCTGACATCCTTCAGTTTCCTAACGAATGAAGTATAACGAATGTGATCTTATTCGTTCAAATGTGTAACGAATGAGTGTTGTTAATGTATAAGCTCATTCGTTAACAAGGTTTAAAAAATGAGTATGGTAATGTATGACGAATGTGGACCATTCGTTAATGTATGTGGATACGGTTTTAACAAATAATGATTAAGTTATAGTATGGATAACAAATGAAGCCTCAATCGTCATTGTTTTAAGGTAAAAAAAGGCTCAAGAAGCTGTTGCTGTTAGGCTTGATAGGAGGACTGAAGGAGGAAGCTCAATAAGATGATTACTTTTGATTATGTTATTTTGATTTGTAATTTCCGTGTGACAGAATTTGAATACGTAATGTTTTTCTTTTAAGTAATGTAATTTACTGCTTTTGAGAATTTGATATGTATATTTAGATGAGTGTATGTAACCTACAGGTGTTTTGGTGCATCTGAGTTTGTTGCAATCTAGGGGGAGATTGTTGGGATCAATAGTTAATCAAGGAAGATTTGAATCTTCTTAACCTCTTCAAGAAAGTGCTAGGTATGGAATACGAGCAAACTAAGAACTTCGAGCAAGCGTAGAACTTATTCAAGCAATGTATCTTACATCGAGCAAGGTTATCTTCTAGAATACTTCTGAGTATTAGTTCGAGCAAACTACACTTCATCAAGCGAGGTTGTTCTTTAGTCGAGCAAGGTTTGTTCATGAGCAAACCCTTAACTTTACCAAGCTTAAACCAAGTAATTTAGTGGGTCGAGCAAGGTTTCAATAAGAGTGATCTCAAGCTCACTTGCAGGAAGTTACAATGTGTTAGTGCATGAAATGTGGCTGATAATTTGCAGTTAAAGTATTGGATAGCTACGGAAAAGGGGGAGTCTGTTAGTGCATGATTTGGTGTCTGTAGCCAATCGAATAAGTTATAGATAGTCTAGTCTGTATATTTAATTTAAAATGGCCATTCTCCATGGATTGTATAGCGAATGGAGGCACATTTTTTATGTAATGTAACGAATGGTGGTTTGTTCGTTAAGTTATTACCCATTAATTATGGAGGCATAACGAATGGTGTCTCATTCGTTACTACAGCATAATGAATGAGGCTAACTAAACGAATGGGATCTGATGGCTTATATATAGGCAGCTCACGTTCATTGTTAATTAGATATCCAAGCCTTAATTTATCCATATCGTTCCCATGCCGGATTCTCTCCATAAATTATTGTATCCACCATAATGTATTCCATCCTTTAATGTTATGAACACTATTTAACGTATCCGTGTTCTTTTAACGTATTCATAATCATATTTATTTGATGTATCGATGTTAGCGTCTAGATCTTGGCTCATAAACGTGTTTCAAAAAGTGGTATCAGGTAGACGACTGATCTCGATGTATCAATTTAATGTATGAATCTGGTCAGAGTCATGTTCTTCATGTTCAACGGGGTTTGGAATAATTTCGTAAGATTTTGATCAAATTAAGGTTTTCTTGATGGAATTGATGGTAGATTCGTGTTCGTTGAGGTAATACGAAGGTTTATAGCTGTTTTTGGTGTTTAATTTTGGTGAAATGAAGGTTTCACCATTGAAGAGCATGTTACTGTTTGATTCAGTTGGTGTTGAATTAGTGGTTGTTAAGTTAAATTGATGATAGATTCGGGATTGTGATGAAATGCTGAGTATTCGGTGTGAATTTCATGGTTAATTATGATGTTTTGATGAATCTACCTTGGATGAAGCTTGAATGTGCAGTTTCCGGCGATGTAACTGTTTTTTCTGGCGAAAAACATTTTTCCGGTGAACGGTTCAGATCCAACAACCCATTGGTTATGTTATTATTGCCACTCGTTAAGCGTTTCTTAACGAATGAGACCATTAGTTATTGTTTTAAGGCCATTCGTTAATGTGTATAACGAATGTGGTTTCTTAACATATGAGTTCATTCGTGTAACTGTTCTAACGAATTTCGTCGGTTATAATGAATGAAAATGGTAATTCATAACGAATGTGGGTTCATTCGTTATTGGATAAGACGAATGTGATCTTTAACGTATGGGACCTGATTCGCTCAGCTGTTATAAAGAATGAAGGTGTTAATTTATAATGAATGAGGGTTGTTAACGTCTATGGACATAGTTCTAGCGAATGGTGATCATTGCTGAAGACTCATTTGTCATTGGTTAAAAAAAAGTATTTTAAAAACATTTTCTTGAACGAATTTTTTCTGGGATATTCCTAATATATTGGGTACTCTTCTTGTAAATTTTGGTAAAATATTTTTGGCCGACTTTTTACGCGTTTCGACTGGACGAGGGGGAGACCACGAGTAATTTAAGGAGAAGTTTGTTTGTGAGTTTTAACGATTGTTCAAGACCTTGATGAATTTGTCAAGAAAAGGGGGAGATAAAATATTCATATGAGTTTAATTGGCTTGTATCTTCCTACGTTTGGATTTCTTGAAATATTACTACAATTCGGATGGTATTCATGATTGCAAAGCTACGTTTGACTGACTTCAAGACTGCAATTGTTCTTTGATTGCTGATTGGTTTATTCAGAATAGAAACCTGACTATGTGGGATACAAGTGTCTTTCTGTTTACTTCTTTCTGAGCGACTTTGATCCTGACTGTGTTGGCTACGAGTATACGGCGGATTACTTCTGTTGAAGGTGACAATTTTCGAATGGGTTGATCATACTGAAGAATGCAATACGAGTATTGTCATTGGATTGAAGAATTTGATCATTCAGGGTTTATTAATAGAGGTTGGAACTCTGAATCATATGCCCAAACATTAGTGCATCTTTGCGAATGGGATGTGGAAGAGCTTCAAAGAGTATATTTGGGATATACGTTATCAAGGGAGGATAAACCGAAGTGAAAGATGTTGAATGATTGGGTTTTTCATGAATATATGTGACGAGGTTAAATGTAAAGATATGTTTTTGTTTACCGGTACTGGCAGATAGTTGATGACTTGTTGCTATTTGTTGAAAGATTGAACCATATCATACGCCAGTGGATGATCGGGATGATCTCCAAGAGTTGCTCACTTGAGGGGGAGATCCGATATGAGAGGCTACTAGTATTTGTTTGCTTAGAAAACTTAAAGATTTATCCATCTACTAGTTATTTGTTTGCTTAGAAGACTTAAAGATTAGTGCATGAAATTTGGCTGATGATTTGCAATTAAAGTATTCAAGGTTAAAGTATTTGATAGCTACAGAAAAGGGGGAGTCTGTTAGTGCATGAAATGTGGCTGATGATTTGCAATTAAAGTATTCAAGGTTAAAGTATTAGAAAGCTAAGGAAAAGGGGGAGTCTGTTAGTGAATTATTTGGTGTCTGTAGCCAATCGAATAAGTTATAGATAGTCTAGCCTGTATATTTAATTTAAAATGGCCATCCGCTATGAATTGTATAGCGAATGGATTCATTCGTTAGTTGACTAGGCTATTCGTTAAGATTAATACACCATTCTCTATGGATTGTATAGCGAATGGAGGCCCATTCATTATGTAATATAACGAATGATGACTTATTCGTTAAGTTATTACCCATTCGTTACTACAGTATAACGAATGAGACCAACTTAACGAATGGGAGTTGATGGCCTATAAATAGGCAGCTTTTATTCATAATTTAAGTGATATCTGAGCCTCAATTTATCCATACCGTTATCATGTCAGATTCTCTCCATAACTTATCCTCATAGTATACACCACAATATATTCATCCTTAATTTATCAATAAAGTATTCCTTTAACGTATTTGTATTCGTAACGTAATTTATGTATCAGGTTAGCAGCTAGTTCTTGGCTTGTAAATGTTTTCTCAAATTTTATACGTTGCATTCTGGACTTATACGCTTATTCACCTATACATTTATAAAAATTACTTACATGTCGTTTGTTTGTTTGTGTGTACAAGTGGTGAAGGATCATGATGTTAATCATAACATATATGAACACTCGGATCTAACTCAGATCTAAGATCTAATAATTAAGGATCTTGTTCATTGTTGCTCTTATACGTTATATGTTGTATATATAAATATTAGTATTAGTTATATAGATATGTATATGTATAATATAAGATGATTAATTAAGATGAAGCTTGAGACGAGATCTGGGCAGAGGTTCGATACTTAAATTCTCAAAACTTAAATTAAACAGTGAACGAACCCACTATATATAGACGACATGTCTAGTTCGTTACACATTCCGTAATGAACTAGACTCCTGCTTCGCTACAATACATTAAATAAAAAAATATAACGAAACACCCCCTTATTCGTTAAACATACTTAATGAACTAGCTTAAATAATAATATCTTTTAAATTAAATTAAACGATAAACACAAAACGATAAATACAAAGACTTGTGACGCAAAACCGTGTACTAACAGACACCCCTCATCTTGAGCTCTTTGTGTTTAATTTACTTGAAGCGTCTTGTCTTCCAAAATCTACAGCTGTGAATGTCATGTTCATGACACACACGAACAACGCGTTGAAACTGCATTGCTGGGTCATAGTCTTCACGACGCTCTATCAATATTTTATTCTTGAATAGCATGTCATTGTCGGTCTCTGTCAAATTAACGAGCCACATCGGATCAATGATCTTTATCAGCTCGGCCTTTGTAGAACCCAAGAAACAATCTCAGATCTAGGATTACTTATCCAATTATGCAGATCTAGTTCATGATGCTATTGATTATATGTTATATATTAGTATTAGTATTAGTTGTATATATTTGTATGTATAAGATTAAATACGTTAATGAAGCTTCAGAGAGAGAGAGTAGATCTGGACAGAGGTTCGATAATATAATTCTCAAAAACTTAAATTAACAGTGGACGCACCACTATATATAGAAGATGAATTCTAGTTCGTTACACATTCCGTAACGAACTAGTCTTCACTTCGTTACATTACAATAAACGAAATATCTTTAACGAACTACATCTTGATTCGTTAAACATCCTTAATTAATTAGGGTATAATTTAACATAAGGTCTAGTTTGTTAAACGTGCTTAACGAACTAGACGGTTCCCTAACGAACTAGCTTAATAATAATATAACCTTTTCATTAAATAAACAATAAATACTTAACGATAGATACAAAGACTCGAGACGCAAAACCGTGTACTAACAGACACCCCCTCGTCTTGAGCTCTTTGTCTTTATTTTACTTGAAGCGTCTTGTCTGCCAATCTCTGCATCTATGAATACCATGCTCATGACACACACGAACAACGCGTTGAAATTGCAGGTCATAGTCTTCACGACGCTCTATCAATATCTTATTCTTGAATAGCACGTCATTGTCGGTCTCTATCAAGTTCACGAGCCACATCGGATCGATGATCTTTATCAGCTCGGTCTTTAATCCTTTACCCAACACAATAACTGCCTCGCCAGTCTTGTTGTCGTAGTACCAGTGGTTGAAAGATAAATACATGTGTTGATTCAACATCTTCACTGGCACACGCTTCATGGTCTTTGGCGGCTTTACCTTAAGAACCAACTTCCTCCAACCTGTTCTTGGATCAATTTCATTGATCGCTTACACTTTGGAACCTGTGGTCTAAGGAATTTATACCCATGATTGACCTCTAACAGCAGATGTTTGTGAAACCAATCTGCATGTTGAACTCTCCCACGGTTTATAAAAGGATGGTACGCCAAAGTTCGTACGTCCCATCTTGGTAACGACAGAACGTCAGTAATCCTCTCATAATACTGAACGCCCTTCTCCCATTTGATAATACATACATTTAAATCAGAATCAAACAACCATGAAATAATGTCACCTTGGACTTTAGATACAGCCTTGAAGGAGGTCATTTGATTTGCTTGAGCTCAAGCAACAGCTTAAACTTTCTGTTCTTGATCTACATATCGGAATGCCTTAATAATCTTACGAGAATTCTTGTACCGATGAGCAAACCAACTCTGAATGTCCGCAACAGAAGGATCGGGATTTGAATCAAATATCGTATAAACAACATTCTTTCCCTTGGAAGTCTTCTCCATTTGATCTTCTGCTGCATTGACCGTTTCCTCTATAAATATTGGAGCACCCTGATCACCATTGGTGTGTTGAAATAGACCAGGGTATTCCTCAACAGTCATGTCCTCGATCTCTACTTCCTCATCCTTATAAATAAACGCCGTACTCATCTCAACAGTCGGAATATTTAATATCTCTTCATCATTTTCCACCTCCATGTCCTCCTCAGCCTCTAACACGGTTAACTCGTCATCATTCAAACCAAGCAAGATCGAGATCTGCTCTCGTGTTAGGGACCTTTCAACGAACTGTCCCACAGCAATCTCATCTGCATTCACTATGCTTCTAACCACCCCCTTACCGTCAACAAAGATAACAATATCAGCCTTGATCATCTCAATGGGTGTAGCAGTTGTAGTATCATGATAAGCAACGATTTGTTTCTCTGAATCATCAGCTGCACTTGTACCAATACCAGAAGCCAAGCCGTGAGTTTGTTTAGGCTCACTTTCTTCAGTACCTGAAGCATCTGGATCTTCTTCGTCATTTCTGAGCTTCTTAAGTTCATAGTCCTTGCATGTAAGTTGCAAAATAATTTCCTCTTGCTCTTTTATTTTCACCCCTTGAGACTCAACAATCTCACTGAGGGCTTTAGTCTCCTTTGGACAGAAAGAGACATAACTTAACAGCTTTTTCTGATTCTCCATGAGACATTCTTGATTCAGGCGATCAGCAGACATTTGATTTTTATAATGATGAAGTAAGCTAAAACGCATATTTGTCTGCTGATCCTGAGACATTTCATGAAACGAATGAGGAATAGGTTGAAGTGGACCTTGGGGACGACTGAGCCTCATTAATGAAATATCCTGTTGGAACTTATGTTTTAGACCGACGCATCGAATTAATTTGTGGGTGAAAAATATATTATTTGGTCTCGACCAAGGGTGGATGGCTTGAAGACCAAGTCTTGCTAGACTAGTATAAATAGATGTTTTTATTCATTTGTCTAGTATGAGTGAGTGTATTGTGTATTGAGTGAGATCTAGGGTTTTATCCCTTTGAGAGAGTTTCCGCCTCCAGGATGATCTCTCCTGGTGGCGGCTGATATTTCTTAATCAAATGTATGTATGAATGTATGTATGAGTGATTCATCTTTATGAGAATCATTCGACTAATATTATCATACTACCATTTCTATATTGGTTGTGTTTTGATTACAATTGTTCATCCTATTATTGATTGTTAATCAAATCAGGCTCTCTCACAATACACCTCATCCGTCCAAACATCTTTCAAGAGTGAATATGAGTGAGATTCGATCCTAACCCTAGATCCGAGCTACATCGTTAATACCGACTATTCACGCTTCCGCACCGGGGCTCGGTTCTCACAATTGGTATCAGAGCTTGTTTGTTGCTGATTTGTGTAAAGAATTTGTTGCTGATTGAATATCTGTTGAAGAACAATGACGTAAGCAGAACACTGTTTCATTGAAGACTGACGTCAGCTGCTCGGTTCTCAGATCTGATTATTTTCAAAAAAAAAAAAAAAAAAAAAAAAAAAAAAAAAAACTGTTTTTACTAATCAACTGATTTTACCTTTTCAAAATTTCTGGTTACGAAGAACAAGAGGTGTCTACTAATAAGATACCTAGACTTCATGGACAGGAAAATTTCACGAAATGGAAAGTCTTATTTGAAGCAGATGTTTGTTATAACGATGTGGACATGTGAAATTCAATTAAGAATGGTCCACAAGATACTACTGAAGGTGCAAATGCAACTGCAGCTGTACGTGAAAGAATGAGGAAGTTGGATGACAGGGCCTTGGCTATGATTAAGCTAGGACTGTCATGGGAGATATTAACCATGGTTTCACATCACACAACTGGTAAGGCAATGTATGATACAATCCTTGAAATGTTTGAGGGAAACACTAAATTGAATAATATAAAGAAACAAAGACTCAAACAACAACTGGAGAGATTTAGGTTTAAAGATGGAGAGAGATTGAAGTCAATCCTAGAAAGTTTTCTAGCAATTGTTAATGAGTTGAGAAAAACTGACTATGTGATGACCGATTTTGATTTGAACACCAAGCTGCTCAATTCAATGCCAAAGGAATGGTACATTGCCTGCAAGTTCATTCTTCAAAAGCCCAACTTTAATGACTTGAAATTGGATGATGTAGTATTTTTTCTTCAGGCTGCTGATTGAAATGATTGAGAATGAAATGATCAAATAAGAGAAACCATGCTTCCAGGTGACCAATGCTCTCGTTGCAACTATGGGAAACTTGTCAACTAAAAACCAACAACAGATTCCCATCATAGAGCGACCATTTGAACATGGTGTTGATACACCTAAAGCCTTTGTTGGTGGTAGTTCAAGCAACCCACAAAACCAATCAAGGTTCACTGAATGGCAAATGGACATGAACCTTTTGTTTGTGGAAATGGAAGTCATAGGTCTGATTTCCATGCATTATTCTCAATGTTCACTGAATCTTATAATGCTTTTGTAGCAAAAAATATGGTTCATACCAGCATTGTTCAATATGACTTGGAGCAGATAGATGCAGATGAAATGGAGGACATGAATTTGAAATGGCAAACTGCCATGTTGGCTCTCAGAAGCAAGAGGTTATACAACAGGACTGGTAGATCACTTCTATCAGAGCCAAATGGAAGAATTGGTTTTGACAAGTCAAAAGCCATTTGCTATAACTGCCAACAGCCAGGTCATTTTGCCAGAGAATGCAACATGCCAAGAAACTTTCAGGTGAACCAGTTTCAGAACCAGTCAAGAAACCAGCAGCCACAGTACCAACAAAACCAACAGAGAAACAACAATTTCAACAACAATCCCAACAACTTCAACAACTACAATCAAAACTTCAATAACTTTCGACAACCTCAAATGAACAATCAACAAGCTGTGCCTCAAAATCAAAATTTTCAAAGAAACAACTAAAAAATCTTCAAACTGTTCCAACAAGCTCAACAAAACTAATCAAAATCAACCAAGAAATCAAGAAAATGTAGCCTTGGCTGCACAGCATGAGGGTGATTTTGATTGGAGCAATCATGAAGAAGACCTTGCAGATGACATCAAGAGGGCAAATGTTGCATTTATATGTTTGATTGAGAAAGATGCTGGAAGCACATCTCAGGTACACTCTACTCCTACAGTTGATTTAAATGAAATTATCAATGAATTAACTTTAAAAGTAGGCAAGCTAGAGGGTGAGTGTTCTAGGAAACAAAGTATCATCAACGGGTATGAGGCAAGTGAGTTGATCAATGAAGAGAAAATTAAAAGTCTAAAAGATGATTGTATAAGCAGCTATAGAGCTCAAAAGAGATACACCACTGAGATAGAGATGTTAAAGAAGATGATTGTAGAAGAGAAGGTGTTGAATACAAATTGCAACTTGATAATGAATTTCTCAAGAACTTGGTTTCCACAGGAAACATTTGTGGCATTCTAAACCAAGTGAAAGAGAAAGACAAATACAAAGCAGTTCCACCACCATTCAACAACAAATTTATGCCCAAGGTAGACAAAGAGAAGGGAGATGCATATCTACAACAATTCTGAGATGTCTTTCAAGACAAAGAAGAATTTGTTGATCTGTACAAAAATGTTGAGGTGGATGAAGAAGGAGAATCTATGGTAAAGGAAGAATTGAAAGAAGAGAAGTAAATTGGAGTACAACTCTCTGAAGATGATTTTGATTATGATGATCTGAATGCTGATGACTTAAGTGATCTAAGTGATCAGATCACTAATGAAGAAATCAAGACTGCTGATAGAGGTAGAAGATTAAAGAAACTAGAATCAATTGACAAACTTCCATTGTATCCACCTGTCACACCAAGAGTGAAGAAACAAAATGAAAAAATGAAGAGAGAGCATGTGTCATTTGACATATGTGAGAAGAAACAGATAAGCTACAATGCAGTAAGGGCACCAAGCAAGGCTGTATTGGAAAAGATAAAGAACAACAACAAGAAAAAGGTGACTGATACAGTTGATGTTGAAAACTTTATTCCTGTTTATCCAGTTTTTCTAGTCATGAGGTGTTTGATATTGTGGAAGTGGAAACTTTGGAAGAATATGAGAAGAGGAAGTCAAGACATAAGGAAAGCATAGATGAAGAACCTTTGATTATGAAGAAAATTATCTTTGTCAAGAGTAAAGTTGAAAGACAAGACATCAAGATTGAGGAATTTGTTCCTTTCTCAATTGATTTTAATGGTCAGAAAAATCAAAAGACACTTGGAATCAAAGCACCTAGACCAAGTGAAAGGTTTAAGAAAGGAAGTGATCATGAAAAATACAAGGGAAAATTTTGGTGCAAGAAATGTGATGAATATGGACACCACACTGATTCTTGTAATGATAGATTCAAATTCAAGCCTTTTCATGTCCAAGATGAAACAAAGTATGGACAAGACTTTGTTTTGTACAAGCAAAAGTATGATGCATACCTAGGAAAAGGAAAGGTGTGTGGAAAAGAGACCAAGAGTGAAGATGTGTTGAAAACTGAAGTGGAGACAAAGAAAGATAAGAAAACTAATGTCAAGACAAAAAATCATGTGACTACATCAGTAAGAATAAGAAGGTCTCCTAAAAAATCTGAAATGGTTGTCAAGAAAAATGTTCAACCATTGAGAATTGTCTCTAAACAATAAACATAATCATTAAAGTCTGATGATTCTCATGGATCACCAAGCAGTGAGAAGACAAGCAACAAGAGTGTCTTTTCTAAAAAGAAACCAACAGACCTGACTGGTGATAAGAAGTTTCTATTGAAACATGGTCATGAACCTCAAGGATTTATTTGGCAACCTAAGGTTGAAGCTAAGATATAAGAGATTGCTGATGTAAGAGATTACTCAGAAAAGAAAGACTATGTTGTTGAAGACTGTGAAAGTGTACTGAGAGATTGCAAAAATCCAACTTCATTTGTGAAAACTCCAAGAGAGTGTGGCTATGAAACTGACAATTCAGACAATCTTGAGTTAACACATGAAGATCCTGAACCTATAACACTCACACCCAATGCTGCTACTGAAATTGATACTGATGTTTTTCAAGTTGAAATCGCTTGCACTTCTTCACTTAACTAATCAACTTCTTTGATTTTTGCAGGAACAACCCACTCCACTGAATGAAGTGTGGTATATGGATAGTGGATGTTCTAGGCACGTGACTTTTGATAAGAGGTCACTTGTTAATTATGAAGAGAAGTTTGAAGGTCTTGTGGCATTTGGCAGTGATGAGAATGGGGGAAAAATAGTTGAAAAGGGAATATTAACAAATGGAAAAGTTTCATTTGATAATGTGTTTTATGTTGAGGGACTACAGTATAACTTGTTGAGCATATCACAGATGTGTGATAAGGGTTATAAAGTTGGTTTTGATGACTCACATTGTTTCATTTTAAAACCTGAGTTTATGATCCCACCTGACATGATTATGATGATGGCCCCAGGAAATGGCAACTTGTATGAGCTCAACATGAAAGAAGCTGTTTCTAGAGGTGATACATGTTTTGTTTCCAAAGCTACTGAAAATGAGTCAAAATTGTAGCATAGGAAATTGTGTCATGTGAATTTGAAGAACATGAACAAACTTGTGAAGGGTGAACATGTAATTGGTTTACCTACAAGGGAGTTCAAATTGGATGATAATTGTATATCATGTCAAAAAGGCAAGCAGCACCAGTCATCTCATAAGACAAAACTCATCAATTCAATTGATCAAGTGCTTGAATTACTTCACATGGATCTCTTTGGTCCTGTGAGTGTCCCTATCATAGGAAAGAAAAGATATTGTCTAGTGATCATTGATGATTATGCAAGATATACTTTGGTTTATTTTATAAGTACAAAAGATGATACTGCAGAGTTGATTAAGAGCTGTGTGACAAGGATTGAGAATCAACTTGATAAGGGGGTTAAAGTGATGAGAAGTGACAATGGTACTGAGTTCAAAAATGGAGTGATTGAATACTTTTGTGCAGAAAAAGGAATACTACAACAATTCTCAGCTCCTAGAACTCCTGAACAGAATGGTGTTGCAGAAAGAAGAAATATGACACTCATTGAAGCTGCAAGAACCATGCTAGCAGATGCTAACCTGACAGTTACATTTTGGGCAGAAGCCATTAATACTCCCTGCTATGTTCCGAACAGGGTACTTCTCAACAAAAGACACAACAAGACTCCATATGAAATTTTCTTTAATAGAAAACCCTATATAAAGTTTCTCAAGCCTTTTGGTTGCAAATTTTCACTCTTGAACACCAAGGACTATTTAAACAAGTTTCAAGCTAAATCCTTGGATTGCTTCTTTGTTGGTTACTCTACACACTCAAAAGCTTACAGGGTGTATGTGAAAGATCATATGAGTGTAATTGAATTATCTGACATTATCTTTAATGAGAATCAATACAACACAGTTGATGGTGCAGCATGGTTGTTTGATCATGAAAAATTGATTAAGTCATTCAAGATTTATCCTGAAGACTTTGATGACTCATTCTACAAGAATAGTGTGATTGAAGAGAAAAAGAAGAAAACATTGGACTTGGAAAAGTTATGGAAAAAGGTTGCAAGTAAAGAGAAGGAATATACACTTATAAAGGATCCCTCAAGTGAAATTGTTGAACAATTTCAAGACAATAATCAGGAGAACAATCACTGTCCAGAACCTGATCATGCAAACATCAATCAAAACAATCAAGAAGTGCAAAATGATCAAGCTCTGAATGAGGGAAACCCAAGCAACCAAGCAAGTGAGGAAGAAGTTGTTTCAACAACAAGGTTTCAAGATCTGTTTGAATATGGGAAACAATGGTGCATCCACTTCAAGACAGAATAATGAGGAAGCACCAGAGTTTCATGATGCTGAAACTGAATTGATCATTGAGGAACCAGATCTCAATGAATCAAATCTAGACACTAATGTGTCTGCTGATATGATAGTACAAACCCCATATGTTAAAAAGAATCATCCTTCTAAAAACATCATTGGAGATATATATGAAAGAGTTACAAGAAGTCATTCTGAATCTGCAAACATCTGTTTGCACTCTTTCTTTCTATCCCAGATGGAACCAAAGAACATTGCTCAAGCACTGAAGAACAATAGCTTGGTAGAAGCAATGCAAGAGGAGTTGGCTCAGTTCAAAGATCTTCATGTTTGGGATCTTGTGTATAGGCTAAGAAACAGATCTGCAATTGGAACAAAATGGGTTTTAAGAAATAAAAGGGATGAGTGGGGTATTGTGATTAAGAATAAAGCTAGACTTGTTGCACTTGGATGCCTACAAGAAGAAGGAATTGACTTTGAGGAAGTTATTGCACCAGTTGCAAGACTTGAAGCTATTAGGATTTTTCTTGCATATGTTGCCTCAAAGAACATTAGGGTATTACATCTTGATGTCAAGTCTGTATTCCTAAATGGAATGATTGATGAAGAGGTGTATGTTGCTCAACCACAAGGTTTTGAGGATCCAATGTATCCTAACAGGGTGTATAAGCTAAACAAAGCCCTATATGGATTACATCAGGCTCCTAGAGCATGGTATGATGAGTTGTCAAACCAACTTCTTGAAAATGGTTTCCAAATGGGAGCCATTGATAAGACACTCTTCTACAAAAGGAAGGGATCAGATTTGCTGTTGTTACAAGTATATGTGGATGATATCATCTTTGGGTCAACCAATGAACAAATGTGTCTGGAGTTTGAAGGGGTAATGAAATCCAGATACAGTATGAACTCTATGGGAGAAATGAACTTCTTTCTGGGACTGCAAGTTCAACAGAAAACTGATGGGATTTTCATTTACCAAGCTAAATATATGCAGGACATTTTGAATAAGTTCAAATGTCATGAATTCAAAACTGCTTCAACTCCAATGGACACAAAAGAAAAGATGATAGCTGATGAAAAGCGGGAGCCTATGGATGAACATGAATATTGAGCCAAAATTGGATCCCTGATGTACCTAACTGCAACAAGACCTGACATTATGTATGCTGTGTGTGTCTGTGCAAGATTCCAGTCAAGTCCAAAAGTTTCTCACATTAATGCAGTCAAGAGAATCTTTAGATTTTGAAAGGAAGACCAGACTTGGGGATTTGGTATCCAAAGAACCAATCTTTTGATTTGATTGCCTACACAGATAGTGATTATGATGGCTGCAACATGAGCAGGAAGTCAACCTCAGGTGGATGTCAGTTTTTGGGAGACAGGCTAGTGTCATGGCAATGCAAGAAGCAGACCAATGTGTCAGTATCAACTGCAGAAGCTGAATACATTGCTGCATCTGCTTGCTGTGCTCAAGTTCTTTGGATTCAGAACCAAATGCTGGACTATGGTTTGAATTTTCTGAACACCCCTATTTTTATTGATAATAATGCTGCATATTTCATTGTTAAGAATCCAGTACAGCATTCTAAGACTAAGCACACTGAAATTAGACATCATTTTATAAAAGATTGTAATGAAAAAAGCTTAATAGAGATGAAAAGAGTTGATACAAGTGATAACTTGGCTGATTTATTCACCAAACCACTTGACAGAACCAGGTTTAACATTCTTTTGAAAGCCCTGGGGATGATCAACTCTGATGAGGTCTGATTGAGGATATGTGCTTGATGTGTACCTCTAAGTGCTAAATGACTATATTGATAGAGGTCCCAAAAATTGAATGGATGTGTGAATATGCTTGAATATGATATTTTTATGTTAACTGATATGTGCTTAACTGATTATCTGTGTAAATTAAATATCATTGATGCTTATAATTGTTTATCAGTTGACTGATAGGATGTCATGATAAGTAGTATGGATTGTCAAATTTGATTATATGCTTATCTAATGTCATGATTAAATGTTTGAATATGTGAACAATCTGTTCTGATGATGGTATTGGGATCTGTTAAAATATGCATTATGATTAGTCTGATTATTTTGATAATGTCATTTACAGTTAAGATTTGAATATGATCTTCTTGTTATTGTGTCAAAATGTGTCTTTGAGTCAAAATGATATGCATGACTAAAAATTGTTAAGAAACATTTTTGATCCAAACATCTTTTGAAAATGCAAGAGCAAGTTGTTAATGGTGTAGAGATATGATAATACTATTTAGTTCAAAGCTTTGTAGAAGCTTAAAAGGATTTTCAAAGAAAAGTCTCAAAAAGTTATATTTTCTGAAAATTATGTCATTTGATCAAGTTGGAAAGGCATATATTTGTATATGTTTGGTCCTGTCACCTGTTCTCAGAATTGATAGAATAGCCATTAACCTGGAAAACTGAAAGCATTTGGGGTAATTGTAACTTGTTTTCTATTCTTTCACTTAAAATTATGTCAATAACTCTAATTTGAAAGGACATATACTCACATATATGTTTGGTCTTATTGATCACTTGTGGTCAAACAGGATAGCCATTTACCTGTCAAATAGGAGATATTGGGGTGTCTGAATTTAAAACTGTTTTAATTAGGGAAATGATATTATATTGACTACTTAGCCAATCATATGGATTTAATAGGCCAAAAGGGCACTTAGTACAGTCATTAACATGTATGGTTGCTTTCTCATGATGTGTAAAATCTAAGGTGATATAAACATAAAGAAACTGTTATGTCTTATGTGGAGTTACATTGTTGTCTATGCATGTTCCTATATAAATCTTTCCAAATGATAGGCAGAAAAGTGATTATCCAGTCATACACAAGCCTGTTGATATTTGGTCACCAAAATGAAATTTCTGATTTAAAAGAATGACAAAGAACAACTTTGAACTGCATGATTTTAAATATTTTATCAACCGAAAGTTGATTAATGTTCAAAAAATTTTAAAAGAAAATGCAAACATGAGGGTTAATTCTAGAACTACACGGGTGGAGGCAATAATATAAGTCCTTTAAACATCCTGAATGAAAGGCCTATAAGTCCGACTAGAGTGGCATGTAAGTCCAACGTTCAACCTCACATATGTTTGTAAATTTGAAAAGAAAAATCTTAGAAATTTTCAAAAATATGTTCTGTCATTAAAATTTTGACCAAATCCAGGGGTCAAAGTCAAATTGGGGTGATTTGGAGAAAGCCAAATAAGCGTTGAGAATAGATAAGGAGCATCAGAAAACAAGTGTTTTCTGTTAAGAATTATGCATATTAATTGAATCTTAATCATATCACCAAAGAAATGAAATTCATGTTAAGTCTAGACCTGCTGTTGACATGTCTATGTTGTCATAATAATGCTGAGAATAAAGTATTGAGAAAGCTACTTAGTCAATATGATCCCATGAATGAGATCATTTCAGAAAAGAAAAGAAATCATTTTGAAAAGATCCATAACTGAAATTTGATCTCTAAATGCACCATTTTCTCTTAAACAATGATTTTTCTATGATAAATATAACTGATATTGTGTTGAAGTCAAACAGTGTTGCATTTTACCTGCAAAAAGGTTAATTATGTAATTTCGGGTAACGTTTAATGTTTTATAACCTTTCCGGGCACACTTAGATGTTTTTATCTAAGTTTTGTCATTTTCGGGTATGCTTTGATGATTTGAAGTTTTTCGGGTAGACTTAACTGTTAAGTTTAGTTCCCGGGCATACCTGATATTTAATATGATATTCTAGCAAGCTTTGTAAACTGGATGTGATTCTAGCACACTTAAGTGTTTGTTTTACTGTTTAAATTCATTTCTAGCAAGCTATGTGCCTTTGTGATTATGATTCTTTGAAATTGCAAGTGTTTTTGGGTAAACCTTGTTTCCCGGGCACACTTTATATTTCGGGCACACTTTGATTTCTTAAATGTTCCCTTAATGTACTTGGTAAATTCAACTTGACTTTCGGAGTACACTTTGAGTTAGGAATACACTCCTAGCACACTTTGTACTATTGAATGTTTATCGGACATACTTTAAATCAGAGTATACTTGATTGAATATGTAAACTATCTACGGGTAAGGTTTGCGATAGACTAAGTTATTCGGGTAAGGTACGTGTTTAAATGTATTATTATGTTATTCAGGTAAGGTTAGAAGTATGTTTGAAATATTTATTTGGGCATCTTAACTGATTCTAGCAAGGTTGCCCACTTGAAATTATATACTTGATTATCTATCCTGTGATTCAGTTCTCAAGAAATCCTGTATTTCAAGTAAGCGTTCTTCACGTAATTAAAATATACTTTTAATTGAGTAAATAGAGCAAGCTTTGTATGTGGAAGAGACCGGGCAAACCTTGTATATTCTATAATGAACATTTTCGGGCAAGGTTTGACACTTTGATTTTATCGGGTAAGGTTTTTAGGTGTTAAACTTTTTAATAGATAAGAAAATTATTTGACAGCTATTAACCCACTAAACGACAAAATGCATTTAAAACCCATTTTCAAAAGGAATATAAGAGGGAGTGAGAGAAGTTTTTCAACATTATTTTCCCTCTCTCTCTCTCTCCTTCCACTGATTGCTCTCCCAAGAAACCTTAACCGACTTGTCGCATTCATAATAATACCTAACCCTAATTTATCAGCCCTTATAATCTGACTCGGTAAGCTTTAATTAAACACTTTCCGACCTACTAATGGGTCATTATTATTCATGTTTACTAAATCTCTGTTTTATGTGTAGGTTATAAACTTGTCGAAGAACAGGTTCTTAATGACACATTTCTCTCTTTCTTCTTCAATATTATAATTTGAAATTGCTTAAAGGTATGATCTTTAGGTCTAATTTCTACTTTGAATGTGTTTGTTTGTGTATTCAGATATGGTGAATCAAGAAAATCCGAGATATTCGTTTGAACAAAAGCACAACATGTGTGCCTTGTTGCAAATTACTCCTGACAATGCGGAGGTGGCTATGATGATAACGTGGCTGTTACGATCAAATATCCCTTTTTCATTAACTGAGTGCCAGTCATATATAGAAATCATTCACTTGATTTCGGGAGCTCAGCCAGATTGTATGATGATGTAATTGGTAGAAGGATTGAGACTACAGTGTCAAGACAAGAAATTCGTATGACGGAACGATCAATCAGAAGATGCCTGTAGTTGCACGATGACGACCACAATCCGATCAACTTCAATACTGATCATCTTCTGAGAATTTTTGTACAAACAATGGGATATCAGGGGACAGTTCACGATGGAAAATTTCAAAAGGGCATGTTCCCTATGCTATACAGATTTCTGATTCATCATGTGATTCAGGGATTTGCCCCGAGGAAAGGATCATGGACTCTAATGAGTCGTGACATAGAAAACGCCACTATTGCTATCATATATGATCTACCATTCAATTTCTCCAAGATGATTTTTTATGTGATGGTAGGAAATTTGAAGAAGGCTTAAACGGACAGATTCTTGCAATATCCTAGATTTCTGCAGATAGTTTTCAATCGGGAATTACATGATTTAACCACCATTGGCAATACTCATGTTCTGCAGAATCCCAACACATATAAACGAATTGTGAATCCGGGAAGTACCAACAGATTTAATCCAAACACTCTGTTTGAGATTTTTCTATGGTTAATGAACCATGACTTGGATATTATGCCAGTACCTGCGTTGAGCTCAGAGGAGGATGCTGAGTTGGAAGTTGAGGATAGTGATGATGATAATGATTATGGAAATGAAGGAGGAGCTAGAGGAGCCATAATTGATGATGTACTTGTTTAGGGGGGGAGAACCAACCGATCCCAACACCACCATCCACACCTTTAGCTTCACCATCTCAATCACCACCACCCACCCTAAACCAATCACCACCTCAATAACCACCACCCACCCTAAACAAAACTCAACCATATTCCACTCCACTAATAAATGATCAAATTACTCAATCACCACCCACTCACATCCAACCCCAACCCCAACCTGAAATTCCAACCCCTAACCCAACCTGAAATCCAACCCCAACCTCAAACACAACCCCAAACTTAAACATCACCATCCGATACACTTCCTTAAAATGCCTTCCAAATATAAAGAAATTTTGACCTTATTTTCCAGAACATTGTGTTAGTGCACGGTTTTGCGTCTTCAGTCTTTGTAATTATCGTTAAAGTATTTGTTTTATGTTTAATGTAATAAACTATTAAGTTATTCTCTAGTTCGTAATATGTATTGTCTAGTTCGCTAAAGTTGTTTAGCGAACTAAACCTTAAGGTTATTCCCTCCTGATTCGTTAGGGGATGTTAACGAATCAGGGGGTGATTCGTTAGTTTATTTCGTTTAAATGTATATAACGAAGCGAACTCTAGTTCGTTAGGGGATGTTAACGAACTAGGTTCGTCTTCTATTTATATGTGAAATCTGTTCACGTTTAATTTAAGTTTTGGGAGATATTTAACGAAACTCTGTCCAAACTCTCTCTCTCTCGATCTTCATCCTAATACTATACAACTACTAATATGTCCATACTGATAATACATATACATATACAACACTTAATCAAACGTAATTATGAGCTAGATCTATATTAAGGTATTAATCTGTTATATACAGATCTGAGATATGTTATTGTTATTGGATTGATTCACCGGCTTACAACAAGTGGTATCAGAGCTTTCGGGGCTCAAATTACACTTGATTTGGTGGTTATTTAGAGTATTGGTTTATTAGTGTTCTGTTTCGATGATTTTCGATCAATTTAAGATTAACTGTGTGAATTATGGACGAATTGGGCTGAATTTGAGTTGGTTAATGTATTGGAAAGGTATTGTGAATTGAAATTGATGTGCAATTTGGTTTTGGTTTGTTTTGGTATTGGTCTAGTTTGTGGCGGAAACAGAGTTTGTGTCTTGGTATAATTGAGTTGGTAATCGGAAATAATCAGTTACGAGTTTAGGTGTTTTGGATTCGCGATCGATTTACGAGTCGTTTGGTAGTTTATTTGTGAGTTTTGGTTAAGAATTGATATTGTATTACAGATCTAAGTTTCTGGGTTGGTGTTCTTCATTTCCAGAAGATTTGGAATTTTATCTTTGAAGATTTGAAGATTTGAAGATGAATATGGATCGCTATCATCTTTCTGATCATTCGTTATATTATTGACTTTGATTCGTTATCTAAGTTAGTTAATTCGCTATAAGATCCAAGTAATTCGTTAACCAGTTCGCATCAACATATGATTCGTGTTCAACAGATTCATGTGACACATGTTTACTTTGGGATTTATGTCATAACAACCTTTGCCACGTGGCAAAGGCATCAGAGTTTGTTACAAACCGTTGTAACAACCTGATTCGTTATAGTTGATTTGCTAATCAACTGTAGCTGGTTCGTTATCTATTTCGCTAAGTCTTTCTTAGTGATTCGCTACTGAATACTTTCTAATTCGTTAAGTTTCTCTTATCAATTCGCTAGCTAATTCGTTAGTCAATTCATTAGTTTGACTTATTGTTAAATCTGATTCGTTAGATTGATTCGTTAAACTCAATCTTGATTTGCTATTTGATCAATCTTAGCTTCCTTAAGATTTGATTCGTTAATCTACTGTTCACAGTTCGCTACAGTTGTTTACAGTTCGTTACATTTACCTTTCGTTAATCTTATTCGTTGGTTGATTCGCTACACCCTTAAATTTTTAAAAACTTGTCAAAAATGGCCGGTATGTATGCATTGGCTTCTCAAAACATGTTGATGCAACAAATGTTGCAACTTGATACCAAGATAGGTTCACGTTCGAAATGTCCAAGATTGATGAAGTTTAGTGACTTTGCCAAGTGGGAACCTCGGTTTCGTGCTCATTTGGGGCCTGTTCACCCTGATTGCTCATATTGTCTAGATGAAGTTTATATGGCACCAATGATTGGTGATGATACTATTGGGTATACTCCTAAATCTGTTTCTCAATACTCACAAGAAGAGAAGAAAGCTTTAGAAATCGAGATAAAAGCCTATTCCACTCTTACTATGGCATTGCCCAAAAATATCTTTCATCAAGTGGGTAGTATCAAGAGATGTGCTTCTTTATTTCAACATCTGCGTATGAGTATGGGGAACACAGCTGAGAGTAAGAAAGTGATGCTCAAGTTTCAGTTTCGAAACTTTAATCTATTAAAGGGAGAAACAGTTGAAGAGATGATTACACGATTTAATCATTTAATTGTTGAAATAGACAAGATGAAATTGGAAATTTCTAAGACTGATAAAATTGACACTATTAAGAGTGTGCTTCCAAGTTCTTACTCGAAATTTCTAATGGTTTTGAAAGAGAATGACTATTTCTTGAATGAAACAGGCGAACTTGTTTCGCCTCCACTAACATTTGGTTCTTTACAAGTTACTTTAACTGGTACTGTATGAGCAACCTCAAAGTCAACAGATTTCTGAACACTAGGGTTAAAAGTGTAATTGTGATTATAAGGTGGTGGAACCTCATGATAACCGATTCCTCCTCTCTTAGCAGAGGAACCTTGATCACTAAGAAGGTGATCAAGAATAGCAGAGAAATTTCTGAACTGCTCTAGTTTTCTATTCAGTTCCACCACTTTTACCTGGTGATCAGCAATCTGTTTTTCTCTATCAGCAATTAGTTTGGTTTTTTCTTCCAAAACTTCATAGCTTAAATCAATCACTTCAATTTTTTCAGTGAGTTTTGTTTTTAGACTTTTAACATCTTTTTCACAAGCTTTTATTTTGACTTTATAGCTATTTTCTCTTGCTTTTGTAAAATGATGATCTTCTTTTAGGGTTTTAAATTCAGCATCCAACCTAACATACTGATCGGTTATAGTTGCTAATTGCTCAGACAAGTTTTCACATTTAGAACATGTAGGTTTAGAACATACCTCGGAGAGCTGGTCTTTAACATCTGCCATGAAAGCTTTTTCTTCTCCGGTAACCTTCTCACTTTCTTCAGTTTCAACCTTCGCCAAATTTGCCTGCTCAAAAGTTTCTTTAGTCTGCAGGTTCCAGTTGTATTCACCAGCTTCTCTGGACATCATGGCACTATAATCTTTAGAACCCCCACTTTGCTGTGTAGACCTGCCCTGACTTCGTTCTACACGCTCATTCCTGCATTCCTTTGCAAAGTGACCGTTTTGCTGACAATTGTAGCATCTTACCTTCGTCTTGTCGATCCATTTCTTCCATATCATCAGCATCAATCTGGTCATAGTCTTCATCCAACATAGCTGGATCAACAATCTTCCCCTGAATGTAGTTCTCATAGGAAGCAATAAAAGAAGCATAGAGACCAAACTGGTCATAGTCTTCATCCAACATAGCTGGATCAACAATCTTCCCGATCATGGCCATCTGCCATTGTAGATCCATTTCTTCCATATCATCAGCATCAATCTGGTCATAGTCTTCATCCAACATAGCTGGATCAACAATCTTCCCCTGAATGTAGTTCTCATAGGAAGCAATAAAAGAAGCATAGAGACCAAACTGCTCTTCAGCAGATTTGACACTCATAGGCATCTTAGAGTAGTTGTTGCTGGGAATACTTGGAGAGTAACTACTCTTGCTTACCTGGGGTTGAGAACCACTCGATCCACCTGCTACATAGCAAACATCACCATTTGTGTTGACTGACACATGACCCTCATGTGATGAGTTTGCGCCCGACTCTCCCTTCGAGTAGTAGGCAGCAGATTCAGTCTTCGATCCTGAGCTAGTGTTGACTTTAGCTCCATACATACCTGGATCTTGAACCTGATCCGTAGGTGTCTCTTTTATGACCATGTTAAGCTCAAAGGTTCTGAGCTTGTTGACTGCCGTTTCTAGATCATATGTGGGAAAGTCTTTGTCTTCCCTCATCAGCACAGTGTACATCTCCCAATTTGGTGGGAGAGCATCTAGAAGCTTCTCAACTATTTCTTCTTATCGGTAGGAAATAGAATAGTTGCTCAGTTCAGTCATCAGATGATAATATCGAGTGATAATATCATCTAAGGATTCATTCTTCAAATTCTTGAAGACTGAGAACTGGGTTTTGAGCAATTTTATCTTGAAAGCACGGATTCCTACATTCCCTTCAAATCTGTTCTCAAGAGCTTCCCAAAGCTCTCTTGCTGACGTATACTTTCTAAACGTATGAAGGATCTCTTGTGGAAGAGCCATAGTAATAGCAGCATGAGCCTTGCTCTCGGCCTCATACATCTTTTTCTCTTCTTCTTCCATTTTGCTATACTTTTTGATTTGATCACGACCTTCATACTCCATAACTGGTGGAATATAACCATCCTGGATGCATACCCACATCTTCGCATCCTGGTATTTGACGTATTGTATGAACCAATCCTTCCATGCAACGAAATGTGTTCCCTTCAGCAATCTTGGGGCCTTAGTAGCTGACCCTGCTTCAACTTCCATCTTTACTAACTCAGAGATGTTAATCGACGACATCTTTCCCGAAAAGTAAGAAACCCGAAAAATTAAATTTTTTTAATTTTTTTTTTAAAGCACTGTAGGCGAAGTTACGGATAATGTAACACCCCGTAACCGCAGCGGAAACGTACACGGGATGCAACAGACACATCCGATATCAACAGCATTGCTTATAAAGAAAATACCACTACATTAATTTATAACATATTACATTGTTGCGAGTTTCATTACTGTCTAGGTGTTACACACATATTTTACCGATAAGACATTAATAAATTCATTACAAAACAAAGAGCAGCAAGCTTCCAACAGGTAGCACAGATAGTTAAGCACACATCAATCAATCCAACTTGGGCATACCTAGAAAACATGTAAAGAAAACGGGTCAACTACGAATAGTTGGTGAGTTTCACTAATTTAAATAAACACTGACAAATCATTTTAATAATCATTTATTAACAATATAATCATGCTGGGAGCTATGTTACCCCAGAACATTTCCATTAACTTCCTGGGAACTATGTTACCCCAGAACAATAATAACCCCTGGGAACTATGTTACCCCAGAACAATAAATACCCCTGGGAACTATGTTACCCCAGAACAATCACAACCTCTGGGAACTATGTTACCCCAGAACAACAATAACCCCTGGGAACTATGTTACCCCAGAATAATAATAACCTCTGGGAACTATGTTACCCCAGAACAATAATAACCCCTGGGAACTATGTTACCCCAGAATAATAATAACCCCTGGGAACTATGTTACCCCAGAACAATAAATACCCCTGGGAACTATGTTACCCCAGAACAATAATAACCCCTGGGAACTATGTTACCCCAGAACAATAATAACCCCTGGGAACTATGTTACCCCAAAACAACAATAACCCCTGGGAACTATGTTACCCCAGAACAATAATAACCCCTGGGAACTATGTTACCCCAGAACAATAACACATTATAAACATTTTATATATTCTATGCATCAGCCCATATATATATAAATGTACAAGTATTTCCATACGATCGGTATGTACTTAAATACTTTAAATAAGACATGTTTTCCGCCCCGGGAAAATATAATTAAAACAATTCATTAAAAGGGGCTCGTGAAAACTCACCTTGTCGTGAGTTGGTGAGTAATATAAGGAACAGCTACGTGCCTGGATCTGTAATATAATATCTAGTCGTTACTATATAATTCCCATAACTTAAATACATATCAATCGGTACATCTGGGAACATTGTTAACCCAGTACTGTACTCGATTCGGGGACAATGTTAACCCCGTGACACTTCTAAGGACTCAGATTGACATTGCTTAGAGCTTGACAGTCAATTTAGTTAAGGTGATGAAATTATAGCTCGGTTTGACACCCCGTTTGGCCGTGGGGCCCGTTTCCGGTATTTCGGTGCCGGAAACGGTACAATCGGGTAAAATTACCCAAATCATCCGGATTATTTTCGGATGATTTATTTTTACTTAATTTACTTAGATTTATGAAATAGTCTATTTTTAGAGTTTTCATGTACCAGTCAGCTCGCTTATGCGAACTTTGCCGGTTTACACGTTTTAAGCTTTAAAAACTTGTTTTTTATGTTCTTTTTAGCACAAATAATTACCCGATTAGTCTCGGGTCTTGAAATTTTGCACAAAACTTAATTTGACAGAAAGGAATTTTGTAAAAATTTTCCAGATTTATTTTCTTATATTTATATTTATTTATCTATTTTTAAATCTTATTAAAATACTAAATATATCAAAAATACCAAAACACTTTAGAAAAATCCCAAGTTTTTCTGGGATGATCTTTATCATCCTCATAACTTTCTGGAATTTTCCCAGATTTATTTTCCTACATTTACATTTATTTATCTATTTTTAAATCTTGTTAAAACACTAAATATATCAAAAATACCAAAACACTTTAGAAAAATCCCAAATTTTTCTGGGATGATCTTTATCATCCTCATAACTTTCTGGAATTTTCCCAGATTTATTTTCCTACATTTACATTTATTTATCTATTTTTAAATCTTGTTAAAACACTAAATATATCAAAAATACCAAAACACTTTAGAAAAATCCCAAATTTTTCTGGGATGATCTTTATCATCCTCATAACTTTCTGGAATTTTCCCAGATTTATTTTCCTACATTTACATTTATTTATCTATTTTTAAATCTTGTTAAAACACTAAATATATCAAAAATACCAAAACACTTTAGAAAAATCCCAAATTTTTCTGGGATGATCTTTATCATCCTCATAACTTTCTGGAATTTTTCCAGAATTTAAAACTTATTTTTCAAGCCATTTTCACCCAAAACCGAGCTAGAAAGCCCTAGAACTCGTATCACCGAAAAGCCTACTTAGACTTTTCCAACTGAGCTCAAATTTTGTGGGTGACTTTTATATGTTATAAAAAGCTTATCTTAAATTTTCCGGAATTTTTCATCATGTTTTGATATTTTTCACTATTTTTGGCCAAAACCGAGCATTAAATTCACCAAATATTCATCTTTTATCCAAAAATTACCAAAAATTCACAGATCTCATATTTTCATGTGTAGATCATCTCTGTGAAATTTCGTGACCCAACTCTAAGCACACGGAAATCTGTCCATTTTTCATAAACACCCGAAAACCGAACTATCTTGTGTTTTCTAGCTTTAGATCGCAAGGATCTCGGTTTCTAGCCTTTGCTAGCCGCTAGATACAACACTTTCAAGCACAACAACACTATACCAAGCAAACTATACCAACAATCAAGCCATCTCTTTCAAAATGTCGGTTTTTAAGTAAAAACAAAGATTCTAACCGTAAAATTTTATTCTAAACACTTTTAACTAATTACTTGGATCAAGATCCTTTGTATAACTTGTATACATCCTTTGATCACACAAGAACCGGTTCCATCTCGGGTTTTCACCCATATTTCATTTGGAACCTTTTTGTTCTTGCAAAACAACTAAAAATAAGGAAATCAACACCAAAGATCATGTATTATAACATGTTTATACCTTTGTTCTTGATTAGAGAGGATGGATTTTGGATGATACTTGAAAGTATGAAAGGTTTGAGAGAGTTTGGGAGTGTTTGTATGATCAAAAAAAGAAAATGAAAGATAATAACAACAAAGGGGGGTGGCCGGCCCCTTTGGGGTGTGGGGGTGGGTCCCACATCTTCAATAATAGCCACAAAATTGGATTGTGTAATCCGGATATTGTTGTGGATAATCTGGTTCAGTTCGTTTCTCGTTTAAACTCGTATGTCGGCTTAAAACGAGCATAAAATGGTCGTTTTTCGGGTTAACATAAAGTTTATATAAAACTGATTTAAAAACCTTAAAAACTTAACCCATGACATTAAAACATCATATTATTAATAATTACGCATCTTTTTCGGCTTGATTGATCGTCTCTTGCTTGGTTTGGTGTTAAAGGTTTCGTTTAGCGTACCGACGTACCATTAAATCGAAAACCTTTTTCTGTGCTATAATTCACCTATCCCGAAGCATTAATACTTCGTGAACATCACTAAACATTATATACTTTGTCTATAATGTAGTTCCCGATTCGTTCGGGTTTTCGATAATCGTTCATTGGTTGATCGTAATTCCAATACGATTCATTATATAATTGAGTATGATTCATACTGTGAATCATATATACTCGTATAAACGTATTATAACTCATATAATCAATATTAAATGACACGTAAATAGTATATTCCGGCTAGGGTATACCTGGATTTGCCGGAATCGTTACATTCTCCCCCCGTTATAAAAATTTCGTCCTCGAAATTTTACGCGACAACTACTTCCTTTTGAGGAAACAGGTGGGGGTATTTCTTCCGAAATTCGTCCTTTCGTTCCCAAGTAAATTCTGGGCCTCGTTGCGAATTCCATCTAACCTTGACCAACGAGATCTTATTGTGTCTAAGTTGCTTGATTTTCCCGTCTACTATTTCTATAGGCTCCTCTACAATGTTGAGCCTATCACTTATTTGAACACCCTCTAAGGGTAACACCGATGTCTCATCCGACAGACATCTTTTTAAATTTGACACATGAAACACGTTGTGAACTGCACTTAGTTCTTCAGGCAGTTCTAATCGGTAAGCTACAGGACCGATTTTTGCAATTATATCGAATGGTCCAATGTATCTCGGGGCTAACTTCCCTGCCTTTCCAAATCTAACCACACCCTTCCACGGTGATACTTTCAAATACACCTTATCACCTTTCTCGAATGATAACGGTTTCCTACGGGTATCGGCATAACTCTTCTGCCGGTCCCGCGCGGCTTTTAGGTTGTTCTTAATTTCAAGAATTTTGCTGGTCGTCTCCTGGACCAGATCCGATCTAATGACCTGTGAGTCACCCACCTCGGACCAGCAAAGTGGTGATCGGCACTTCCGCCCATACAATGCTTCATAAGGTGCTGCCTTTATACTGTTATGGTAACTGTTGTTATAAGAAAATTCAACGAGTGGGAGGTGTTGATCCCAATTTCCCTTAAAGTCCAGTACGCAGGCACGAAGCAAATCCTCCAAAGTTTGAATGGTTCTCTCCGACTGACCATCGGTCTGAGGGTGGTAAGCTGTGCTTAGGTCAATACGTGTTCCCAATGCTTCTTGGACAGCTTGCCAAAGTTTGGAGGTGAAATGGCTATCCCTATCGGAGATGATCGAGATGGGGATGCCATGACGAGACACTATTTCATTTATATAAATTTGCGCAAGTCTCTCAGTGTTAACAGTATTCCTAATTGGAATAAAATGTGCCGATTTGGTTAATCGATCCACGATTACCCAAATCGCATCATGACCTCGGGGTGTCTTGGGGAGGTGTGTCACAAAATCCATTGTGATCTGCTCCCACTTCCATTCGGGAATTTCCGGCTGTTGTAGCATTCCCGAGGGTTTCTGGTGTTCCGCCTTAACTCTCGCACACGTCGTACACTTGCCGACGTATGTGGCTATATCCTTTTTCATACCTGGCCACCAGTAAAATTCTTTCACATCCTTGTACATTTTATCTGATCCCGGATGTATGGAATATTTCGATTTATGTGCTTCATCCATGATCAAATCACGAAGGTCATGGAGGGTCGGGATCCAAATCCGATTTTTGAAATAAAGAATTTCGTCCACACGCTGTTCGAAATTCTTCTCATTCCCGTAAAGTCCTTCTTTATCCAATTGGCCCTCTTTCAACGCCTCGCGTTGAGCGACTCGAATCAAATCTGAAAGGTTCGACTGGACTATCATCCCCAACGCTCGCACACGTAGTGGCTTGACTCGATCCTTTCTACTTAAGGCATCGGCTACGACGTTAGCCTTGCCGGGGTGATATCGTATGTCACAGTCATAGTCACTCAGCAACTCGACCCATCTTCGTTGCCTCATATTCAGTTCTTTCTGATCGAATATGTGTTGCAAACTTTTATGATCAGTGAATATGGTGCACTTTGTACCATAGAGATAGTGTCTCCAGATTTTAAGTGCAAAGATGACTGCTCCCAGTTCCAAGTCATGAGTAGTGTAGTTTTTCTCATGAACTTTTAACTGTCGAGACGCATAGGCTATGACCTTTTTATTTTGCATTAACACGCACCCTAACCCTTTACGGGATGCGTCACAATATACAACAAATCCATCGTCTCCGTCGGGGAGACTTAAGATTGGCGCTTGGCACAATCTTTGTTTTAGCGTTTGAAACGCCGCTTCCTGCTCTTCACCCCAATCATACCTTCGATCCTTTTGGGTCAGCAGGGTTAAAGGTTGGGCAATGCTGGAAAAATTCTCAATAAATCGACGATAGTACCCAGCTAAGCCTAAGAATTGGCGGATTTCCTTTGGAGATTTAGGCGCTTGCCAATTCTTAATAGCTTCAACCTTACTCGGATCAACGTGTATTCCTTGGTGGTTTATAACATGACCGAGGAATTGCACCTCTTGTAACCAAAAGTTACACTTGGAGAATTTTGCATACAACTTCTCCTGATCCAAAAGCTCCAAAATTAACCTTAAATGTCGCTCATGTTCTTCTTTACTTTTTGAATATATCAAAATATCGTCAATAAATACAATGACGAATTTGTCGAGATAGGGTTTACAGACTCGGTTCATGAGATCCATGAACACCGCCGGCGCATTTGTTAGCCCAAAAGGCATAACTAAAAATTCGTAGTGGCCGTAGCGAGTCCGAAACGCGGTTTTTGGGACATCCTCCTCTTGAATTCTAACTTGGTGGTATCCCGATCTAAGATCAATTTTTGAGAAATAGCTCGCACCTTGTAGTTGGTCGAACAAATCATCGATTCGGGGAAGAGGATACCTATTTTTGATGGTTAATTTGTTCAATTCCCTGTAGTCAATGCACATTCGAAGGCTTCCGTCCTTCTTTTTCACAAATAATACAGGTGCACCCCACGGGGAATAACTGGGACGTATAAACCCCTTATCCAACAATTCCTGCAACTGGTTGGATAGTTCTTGCATTTCGGACGGTGCAAGTCTGTAAGGGGCCTTAGCAACAGGGCCGGCTTGAGGTAACAGATCGATTCTGAATTCGACCTGTCGGGTTGGCGGTAATCCAGGAAGTTCCTCTGGAAAAACTTGTGGAAATTCGCGTACCACGGGAATATCGTCCACCCGTTTTTCCTCCGAATCAGCGGCCGTCAGGCTCGCTAGATACGCCACACATCCCTGACGTATATATTTCAACACCTTGAGGTGGGATATAAATGGTATCATGGTGCCGGATTTTTCTCCCTGCACTAATACCTCCTCGTCATCCGACACTCGGATCTTGACGGTTTTCTTTTCACAGTTTATTTCTACCCTATTACGAGCCAACCAATCCATTCCCACTATCACGTCAAAACTACCCAATTCTACCGGTAACAAGTCAATCAGGAAGGATTGTTTCGCTCAGAATAAAAGGGCAATTCCGAACAATCCGATTAACTATCATGGTTTTACCGTTAGCGACCTCTACGGTGTAGGGTTCTATGGTTTCACCAATAGGAAGGTTTGCTATCGAAAGGAACCTAACGGAGACAAAACTTCTATCGGCGCCTGTATCAAATAATACAGAAGCGTAATGATCAGAGACGAGGAAGGTACCTGTCACTACGCTGGGGTCCTGGCGCGCCTCGTTCGCTCCCATCACAAATGCTCGGCCTCGCGCCGGATTGGAAGTCGATGGCTGACCCGCGAGTTGTCTCCCGTTTCCTCCCTGATTCAGTTTCGGGCAGTTC
>NW_027498376.1:0-108012 GCF_021521415.1 Bidens hawaiensis | reverse complement strand
ATTAAAGCAAAAGAAGATACTATAAAAAATTACAAAATACAAGGAGAATACTTTAATGGAAATAAATATTCTCATGTAAACATTTTAATAGATACAGGTGCAAATGGAAACTATATAAATTTCAAACTTTGTAAGAATTTACAAAAATATCCATTAGACGAACCTCACCAGTATACTAATTTTAATGGTGAACTACATGAGATTAATGAAGCTGTGGAAACTATGATAAAATTTGGAGATGAAAAAATTCCATTAAGATTACTAATAAGTAATGAGGATGAAAACGACACATTAGAAATTATGTTAGGATTGACATTTTTAGAAAATGTTAAACCATATCAGATAACCTCCTACGGGTTAAAAATAACACGATATGATAAACTAATATATATACCAAAATGACAAGCTCTAGAAGTATTTATATTCCAATAGGAATCACTTATAAAGATTATAAAGCCGAGTATTTCGCAGCTTACATAGATAGTGGTTCAGGATTAAGTATTTGTAAATCAGAATGCTTTCCAGAAGAATACCATGAGGATTTAACACCTTGTAATGGTATTAGTTTTTCTAAGGATATAGTCTCTTTAAGAAGAGGAATAAGAAATCCAATAATATTGTTAGGATCATATCTAGTTAAATGTCCTTCATTCTACTTTTATGATTCACGATCAGACGTATTATTAGGAAGTGATTTTTTAGAAAGATTTAATAAGATAACTCTTGATATAATAGCATATCAAATAATATTAAAAACACCATGCCACCACTTAATAGTTGTTAAAAGAATAAAAAATGCATACGGAAGAAAATTTCCAATTAATTTTACAAAACGCGTCAGCAAGCGTGGTGATATGGGCTACAAACCAAACCCAAAACTTGAAAAAGGAATCCCGATTTTACAATGTTACCCAGAAAAACCATTAGACTATCAAGTAAATCTAAGAAATTTAGATATCCATATTGAAAATATAAAGCATAAGCTTAAACAATGTTATACAGATAATCCATTACAATTTTGGAATAAAAATCATATAACAGCAAAATTAGAAATGAAAGATAAAGATAAGGAAATAAGAATAAAGCCCATGAGATATAATCCAGAAGACCAAAAAGAATTTAGCACCCAATTAAAAGAACTTTTAGATTTGAGATTAATTAGAGCTAGCCACAGCCCACATAGTTCTCCATGTGACATTGTGACCACACCTCCTTGTCTATTTGTTAGATTGAAGAGGTTTACTTGACCTTTTGTGAGAAGTTGACTTGAATTGTCTGCATAAACTAACAAAATATTACAAACAAATATCTCAATAGGTAAAGTTCAAGTCTTGTTAGATCATAATTTGGGTAAAGAAGTTTTAGACAAGTGATTTATATATAATAAAAAGAAAAATGCACACCAAATAACTTATTATATACTAGCATATGATTTTTTACTAGTATTTTATCATATGCTTTCTTAAATAGTTTCAATCATATGCAAACACTAATTAGATAAAATATATGGCACATAAAGTGCATCATAGCATGTGTACTTTTTATACTAAAATGAATTTTCCATTAAAGTATTCTCCTTGTATTTTGTAATTTTTTATAGTATCTTCTTTTGCTTTAATTATGTCAGAGAATCTATTAGAATTTGTATCTCTTATTAAATGGTGACTAATTACACTTTTATTAGAAAATGATAATCTAGAAGAAACATTATTAGATAATAATAACGGTTTATCTTGTAAATCAAGACTTAATGGTCTTGAATCTATTTCTTCTATTTTAGGTAAGGTAGGCGTTTGTATCTGACACATCATTAAATAAAAAAGAAAAATCTATTGTGTCTTTTATACTAAAACAATCGGAATGATGAGTATTCGATATTGAATAAGAGATAGCATATGTAATAGAATATGGCCTGTTTTGTTGTTTAAAGAAATCTTTTCTTTTAAAATCTTGTAATAAACTTAACGTTTTATCAAAATCCTTGTCTTGAATATGATAGGAAATTCTTGGATAAATATTAAATTTAAGTTTTCCATATTGTAAATTTCCTCTTAATATTCCAAGACACGCTTCTTCTCTATTTTGGATCCTATTGTCCATGATTGCTAATTCTATAGGAGTATCTATACCTTCTTTAAATGTGGATTTTATTATTATTTGGATGGCTCCAACGTGAACCCATCCTAAAGTATTTCTTATTTCTGGTCTTACCTTTTGTATTTTTTCTTGAATATCCTTTTTAGATAATAAAGGTATCATAACTTTATTGGATGTTATATTAATATCTAGAGCCCTTTCTTGAATGTTTAATCCATAATATAAATGATGATCTCTAGGTTTTATTCCTAATCTTTGTAAAGAATTCAATTTAAATCCTGAATAGTTTGATAACGAAAAATTTTCATGTTGTATTTGCTTAAGCTTTTTCTTATCTATTAAAATTTCTTGTTTATATTCTCCTAACTGTTCATTTTGACAATCGATTATGTTATTATTTATTTTACTACTAGAGGCTGTATCCAATCTATTCATCTTCAGATGACGTATATTCTGTTTCAGTTAAAATAAATATACTTTCATCAGAGTCTATTTCTTGAAAATCATTTATTGGTATAAAATCTCCTTCTTCGATCATTTTCCTATATCCTCGTCTATTTCAAATATTTTAAGATTCTTTTTAAACTTTTTTGGACATTCATTTGCATAATGACCTTTTTCATGACAGAAATAACATTTACATTCCTTAGGACCTCGTTTTCTTTTATAAGTAGGCTTAAACGTCTTCTTATATCCCTTTCTCTTATAGTATTTTGTTTTACGCTTTTTTAAAATATCTTTTTCTAAAATGAGTTCTTTTCTTATATTTTCTTTTTATCTTTCCATAATAATATGAACTATCACATCCAATCATTAAAGGCATTTTTGGACTACTACAACATAAAGATATTTTTCTTTTTAATCCCTTGCTTAATTTAGCTAATATAGCATCTCCGCACCATTCACTTAATTTATCTCTAACATGAGTTATTCTTTTTCCTAACGTATCAGCTGTTCCTGGATTATAAGTTTTTATTAATCTTTGTCCCCAAGGGTCTGGTATTTTTGCAAAAAATAATGCTAAATAACTACTCATATCCGGTACTTGATTATATATATGGTAATAATAATCTTGAAATACACAAATATATCTATCTATTTCACATATGTCACATAATTGTAATCTTATTAAGGCTGTTGAGTATTTTTCGATAGTTGCTGGGTCTTTTATAATATTTCCTTCTCCACAAAATTCTAACCTAAAGGCTTCCACTGCTTTTGTTATTATGTTTGCTATTATTTCATCTTGTTCAAATATTGTTCTCTTTATATCTAAAGGTAAATTTTGCCAATATCTTAAAGCACTATTTATTAAAGTTCTTTCTAAGAATCCTTGAAGTGTTTCAATATCCATTCTATTAACAGAAACTGCTATTCTTAAAGCTGTTTCCCATTTATCTATTGCTTCTTCCGTATTTTTTATACAATCTACGTCTAAATATATTCCAAAGGGATTAATCGGTTCATTTTTCATATTCTTGTATGGTTTATAATTATCTTCATTTTTTATTGTTGATTTTACAGCAGCATATCCTTGTGCTGACCTACGGGTTTCATCTCTTATTGGAATTTTAGGATTTGTACTTGAGCTTGTTTGTTCAGTATCATTAATATTAAAGTTTTCCTCATTAGCCTTTATATTTATAAAATTATCATTTAATTCCATATCCCCTATCTTTGTTATTAAATTTTCTATTTCAGGAGATACGTAAACTTCGCTTTCAGAGTCGTCTGAGCTCATTTCTAATTTCTTTTATATTCTTTAGGAATTTTCATATTTTGTAAAAGTTGAACTAAAGGTTCCTGAAATCTATTTGGGGTTATTTTGTTTTTTCTATTTGGGAACGCTGCTTCTAATAAATCTATAATCGTATCTAATTTAAAAATTATTTTATCTCCATAAAATATAATTGTTTTTTGTAATTCTATCATATCTCTATCTATTTTTAAAGAGTTTTCTGTTTCTTTTAGTTTATTAAAACTATTATTTTCCATTACGGTGAAGGGTATTGCCAATCAGTATCATCATAATAGTATTCGGAATTAGTGAATTCATATCCACTAAAATTAAAGTCTTCATCTGAAATATAATCTTCATCAAAATCATAATCTGAATTAAAAGTTTGACTAATTTCTTCTGTTTGCATTATAAAAGTATTATTTATAAAATTAAAATCTAAGTATATTAAGTTATTAAAATCGTATTCATGTATATTAAATTCATCGGCTAGAGCCCCCGCGAAAGAAATTTGCGTGGCTCTGATACCAATTTCAGAGGTACCAGCGGAAAAATATGAACGATTTAAGATTATTAGTTCAAGTAAGTTATTATCCATGAACTTAATATACATGAATACGATTTTAATAACTTAATATACTTAGATTTTAATTTTATAAATAATACTTTTATAAGATTATGAAAAAGAACCGTTCATCTTAAATTTAACGTTCATCATTTATTATATAATAAATGATGATCTCTGAAATTTAAGATGAACGATTTAAGATATAAATTTAACAATATGAAATTTAACGTTCATATTCCGTTACTCATGGGAGTTGGGTCCATCGTCAATCAGTTAGACGTGTACATAGTCCAGTTTATCTTCCATGACTTTCGCAACCAAAACCGGCCCTTAGTAGTATATCACCATGTGACATTGTGACCACACCTCCTTGTCTATTTGTTAGATTGAAGAGGTTTACTTGACCTTTTGTGAGAAGTTGACTTGAATTGTCTGCATAAACTAACAAAATATTACAAACAAATATCTCTAGGTAAAGTTCAAGTCTTGTTAGATCATAATTTGGGTAAAGAAGTTTTAGACAAGTGATTTATATATAATAAAAAGAAAAATGCACACCAAATAACTTATTATATACTAGCATATGATTTTTTACTAGTATTTTATCATATGCTTTCTTAAATAGTTTCAATCATATGCAAACACTAATTAGATAAAATATATGGCACATAAAGTGCATCATAGCATGTGTACTTTTTATACTAAAATGAATTTTCTTAGCTTAATTGAATTTTTATAAGCACACCGTCATTAAATATGTGAAATCAACTTTTCCATGTTATATATAGCAAAATCTATTCATTAAAACATACAAATCATACACACTTTTTACTCTTTCTTTAGTTTAAATTTGAAGTCTTTACGAACATAAGCTTTGTATACCCTCTATTTATCACCTATTCATTTTATTTCTCAAAACACTAAATTATACCCGCCTTCCCAAACCCGCTTCTCATCATCCTGTCTTCTCCCGCTTCTTCGTGTTGGTTACATTATCGAAGAATAGTTCTGTAATTTGTTCGTTTCTCGTGTACCAAAAGTGGTGCCCAAATCCTAAAACAATATGTGAATGCATTCTACTATTCTGTAACTATAAATATCATAAAAATAATAATTTAGGATCATATCTAGTTAAATGTCCTTCATTCTACTTTTATGATTCACGATCAGACGTATTATTAGGAAGTGATTTTTTAGAAAGATTTAATAAGATAACTCTTGATATAATAGCATATCAAATAATATTAAAAACACCATGCCACCACTTAATAGTTGTTAAAAGAATAAAAAATGCATACGGAAGAAAATTTCCAATTAATTTTACAAAACGCGTCAGCAAGCGTGGTGATATAGGCTACAAACCAAACCCAAAACTTGAAAAAGGAATCCCGATTTTACAATGTTACCCAGAAAAACCATTAGACTATCAAGTAAATCTAAGAAATTTAGATATCCATATTGAAAATATAAAGCATAAGCTTAAACAATGTTATACAGATAATCCATTACAATTTTGGAATAAAAATCATATAACAGCAAAATTAGAAATGAAAGATAAAGATAAGGAAATAAGAATAAAGCCCATGAGATATAATCCAGAAGACCAAAAAGAATTTAGCACCCAATTAAAAGAACTTTTAGATTTGAGATTAATTAGAGCTAGCCGCAGCCCACATAGTTCTCCTGCATTCCTGGTAAGAAAACATGCAGAAATAATAAGGGGAAAACCTAGAATGGTAATAAACTATAAAAAATTAAATGATAATACTGTTTTTGATGGATATTTCTTACCTCATAAAGAAAGTTTAATAAACTGGACTAGAAATAAAAAGATATTTTCTAAGTTTGATTGTAAAAGTGGATTTTGGCAAATAAAAATGCATCCTGATAGTATTAGTTATACTGCATTCTCCACCCCTCAAGGTCAGTATGAATGGCTTGTGATGCCTTTTGGATTAAAAAATGCACCACAGATTTTTCAAAGAAAAATGGATACTATATTCAAAAATTACGATTTTATTTTTGTTTATATTGATGACATTTTAATATTATCTGATAATATCAATAATCATTTAAAACATCTTGATATATTTATAGATTTATGTATAAAACATGGTTTAGCCCTATCTGAACGAAAAACTAGCTTACTAAAAGATAATATTGATTTTTTAGGTATGAAAATAGATGGTAAAGGAATAGAACTCCAGAGCCATATTCTTGAAAAAATTATATCCTTTCCTAATAAATTAATAGATAAAAAGCAAGTACAAAGTTTTCTTGGTATATTGAATTATGCTTCAGATTTTATTAAAAATCTCGCAGATATAAGAAAGCCTTTTCAAAACCTATTAAAGAAAGATAAGATATTTAGTTTTGATAAAAGCTTAGAAGACCAAGTGAAAAATATAAAAGAATATTGTAGGAACTTACCAAAATTACAATTACCTAAAGAAAACGATGATTTGATATTAGAAACAGATGCTTCAGAATATTATTGGAGTGGGATACTTAAAAAAATAGACTATGACTCCGAAAATAAAAAAGTTGGTGAAAGCATTTGTAGATACTGTTCAGGCACTTTTAGTGACACTGAAACAAGATATCATATTAACGAAAAAGAGCTTTTAGCAGTTGTAAAAAGTTGTCAAAAGCATTATTATTTTCTATTACCAGTTAGATTTTTACTAAGAACTGATAATACACAAGTAAAAGCTTTTATAATAAACAATTTGCCCTCTAAACCTGAGTATAAAAGGTTAATTAGATGGCAAACTTTAATATCCGAATATAATTTTGATATAGAAATAATTAAATCTGATAAAAATGTATTAGCAGATTTTTTAACCAGAGATGGAAGATCATGAGATAGCCCAAAAAATGGATAAGCATATTGAAGACATGGATAGGCAGGTGGTGTCTATAAAAGAAATAATGAAAGATATGGAAGAGATGCTAAGTTATTTTAGCACTCTCCCTGAACAGGTCTCAGACCTAAAAGATTTGATCACAAGAAATTGTCTTCTTATAGACTCAAAAATAGTCTTTTATGAATATGATAGCATGATATTGAAATCTTTGGTAAAGCACCAAATAAAAGAAAGAGTGGATTTATCTCCTATATATAAGGATGTGAAAATAGAAAAAAAAGATATCCCGTCATCTTCAAAGTGAGTTCAAACAATAGATCTTACTTCTGATCAAGATGAACCTAAAGAAAAACATTTTAATTTTAAACCACATTCTGGGCAGACTTCAAATTTTGATAATACTTTCCAAAGGATACCAACTCAACAAGATCTTGTTGAGCAACAGAGGTTTAAAATGAGAGATTTATATAACCTTAAAAATACAGATATAAGATATGTTGATTGTACTGGGGTTTACCCCAGAATTAATTACTTACAAGGTAATTCCCCTGAAGAAATAAGATACTTGTATGATTTTGGATCAATAAATTCAATATATCTTACATCACCAAATTTCCCAGAAATTTCCTTTTTACCAAAATGGGTTAGGGACGGAGTAAGGGACAGTTATCTATATAACTCTACTATTACTCCAAGTGATGTTATGGTGTTAAAACTATTTTCTGCAGGGCCTGATTTTTATAAAAACAATAATTACCCTGCATATCATCTGATTATAATAAAAAAAGTTCATGCATCTCTTTCTTACAATATAGAGACAGAAAGATTAAAAACTTTTCAAAGTTTTAATGAAAATGATATTCATAACAGAAGAGCACTTGGTATGAAGATAGTTCTTTATACTTTAGAAAATACTTTTAAAAGAGAATTTAGAACTTATGGAGGAAGTAAGATGCATTCCTCTGTTATGATAGCTCCAGCAAGGAGAACTCCTCCAGCAGCTAAAAAATATATAGAGGATAAAATCAGATTTTTGGATACTGGTGTTATAGCATCAAGTCCTCAAGCTCAATATAAACTGTGCTTAACCAGAAAACATCAACACAATGTTTGTCCGGCTTGTTCTAAGAAAAAGGACAATATGATTATTGATTCTCCTAAAGAGAGTCAAACATCATCTGAAGATTAAGATTTTAATTAATCTTATAAAAATAAGATTTCATAAATTAATGATTTAATAAATAATGGATAAACTCTCATGAGATACATACAAAAGTTGGAATGCATGGATCATATAAATCCAAATGTTAGAGTTCCCATAGGGAACATGGATGCAAGAGAAAAGAAAAGCCAAAGTTCAAGTTTCCATGAGGAATCTCAACACCAAATTCAATGATCTGACAATGGAGAATTTCAAGAAAAAGAATATCACATGGAAACAAGATATAGATGACAAAGTGGTGAAGTCTATCTAAAGGGATAAGGGGCCTATATAAGAAGAAAAAGAAGGAAGAAGAAGATTATCGGGCCTGGAACAAAATTTCAAAAAAGAGTGTTTAAGCTTTCATGTATTAAAAATAAGAGTGTTTGTATTTACTTATGTACTTTCTTTCACATCTTCATTGTAAAATACCCATCATGAAATAAAAACTTTCACTTTCCTTATAATACCTTTGAGTGTTCTTCGTATTTAGAAGTATTTCTCTTTTAAAAAGAGGAAATCTCCAACTACGAACTGTTCCTTTTTACCATACACCGGAAGTAGGAAACGAAACCTGGTTGAGCTGAATATTGCTGAAGGAGCCAGAGAGGAGTTACCTAAGGCTACTTAGGTTTGGTCTGGAATAACCTAGTAAAAAGACTCATGGTGTAACCCGGCGATATCTTGGTCAAAACGGGAAAAAGGTACGGAAGCATGTTGGACCCTTGTTCTTTTTAATTTTAAAATACTTTTAAATATTTGAATCTCTTGGGTCTTATAAGGAAAATTCTCATAATTAATTTGAAACAGAGATATAAATACTTGCCTTAATAATTTTAAAATTACACTTAAAAATAATCCCTATGTGTTTAAATTTTGCATACTTATTAAATATTTGTTATAATATGTGGTTTATAAAATTCATAAGTTTCTTAAACTTAGATATAATCTTAAATTTCATGGATAATAACTTACTTGAACTAATAATCTTAAATCGTTCTTATTTTTCCGCTGGTACCTCTGAAATTGGTATCAGAGCCACGCAAATTTCTTTCGCGGGGGCTCTAGCCGATGAATTTAATATACATGAATACGATTTTAATAACTTAATATACTTAATCATGTATTCATGTATATTAAATTCATGTATACTTAATCATGTATTCATGTATACGATTTTAATAAATTACATGTATTCATGTAATTTTGAAATTAGTGTTTGCATATGATTGAAACTATTTAAGAAAGCATATGATAAAATACTAGTAAAAAATCATATGCTAGTATATAATAAGTTATTTGGTGTGCATTTTTCTTTTTATTATATATAAATCACTTGTCTAAAACTTCTTTACCCAAATTATGATCTAACAAGACTTGAACTTTACCTAGAGATAGTTGTTTGTAATATTTTGTTAGTTTATGCAGACAATTCAAGTTAACTTCTCACAAAAGGTCAAGTAAACCTCTTCAATCTAACAAATAGACAAGGAGGTGTGGTCACAATGTCACATGGTGATATACTACTAAGGGCCGGTTTTGGTTGCGAAAGTCATGGAAGATAAACTGGACTATGTACACGTCTAACTGATTGACGATGGACCCAACTCCCATGAGTAACGGCTGTAGTCAAGGTGGCCAAACCCCGTAACCTATTAAGATTGTTTTCTCGCATTTAAAAGTAATAATAAAAATAGATGGATAACCACACGATACGACATGAAACATAACACTTAAGTTGATGATTACTAAATGTAACTATTTTCTAAAAACTTAGTATTTGTTAATATGTTACATGTATAGCTTTAATAATTTAAATTATTAAAATCATATGAAAAAAAATACATTTTGCGTAGTGGAGGGGCTACAAATTAGGACGTTTTGCGTCGTGTGGCGCCTAGTTAGCAAGGGGTGAGAATTTGTTTTTGGGATGTAATGGTGTAGGGGCTACAATAGTAATATATATATATATATATATATATATATATATATATATATATATATATGTGTGTGTGTGTGTGTGTGTGTGTGTGTATCACCCACACACATTAGAATATAATAATAATAAAAAGAAAGGAAGATCCGGCGACAAAAGAACCCCGCCCTCGCCCCATTTCGCCCACATATCGCCCGGGGGGCGGTGTTCGCGCCCCTTCTAGCCCAAAAATCGCCCAAACTAGCGCCCACTACACACAACCTTATATGCATATCCGGTCGGGTGTAGTGAATCCCTAGTTAGCCAAGCTAACCACTACCTAAAAAAGCATGTTTTCTTTTTTGAAAATCGAGGTTCTTTTTTGTGTTTAAGTCACTACACTCTCTAGTTTGAAGAGACTTGTTGCCTTACTATAACCAAATTATTTTGTTTTAAACGGGCCCACGCTAAGTTTGGAATTTTGCTTGGACGTTCCCCTTGGGAAATCATATCACCGACTGCCATTTGACAGTCGTTGTGCCGCCAAAAAAGCAGAACTCTCTGACGTAACACACGATGAGACGAAAACCTGGGTTGACTTGGGATTCGACTAACAACCTCACAAGGCCTAGCCGAATCCTTCAATGACAATACACATCCAAAGTGACACAAGTTCCTTATGAACTAAATATATGTACTTAAATTAATGGATTAAATAAGCATTAATAAATTAATGATGTATACTAATTATTAATGAATCAAATGTTGTATAATATGTATAATAATTGCCAAACTCTTGTAATCCAAAAGTTCTTAACATCTCATTTTCAAATGTATTATAATATAGTGAGTATCTATTATAACAAATATTTAAGTAAGTTATTATAAAACTCTTGTAATCCAAAATTACACTTTCAAATGTATTATAATATAGTTCAAGTAAGTTATTATCCATGAAATTTAAGATTATATCTAAATTTATCTTAAATTTATATCTAAATTTAACAATATGAAAAAGCTTCAATTATATAAGCACGAAAATTTTTCTTATGAAATTTAAGATGAACGATTATTTTAACAATGGAAACAAGAAAAAGCTTCATATTAAATTCTGTTTATTATGAAAAAGAAAAATCGTATTAAATGTTAAATTTAACATTTATAATAAATTTTTCTATGAAAAATACCGATTTAAATTTAACATTTATAATAAATTTCTTATGAAAATTTATACTTAGAATGGAAAAATACCGATTCATCGTCACCACGCTTGCTGACGCGTTTTGTAAAATTAATTGGAAATTTTCTTCCGTATGCATTTTTTATTCTTTTAACAACTATTAAGTGGTGGCATGGTGTTTTTAATATTATTTGATATGCTATTATATCAAGAGTTATCTTATTAAATCTTTCTAAAAAATCACTTCCTAATAATACGTCTGATCGTGAATCATAAAAGTAGAATGAAGGACATTTAACTAGATATGATCCTAACAATATTATTGGATTTCTTATTCCTCTTCTTAAAGAGACTATATCCTTAGAAAAACTAATACCATTACAAGGTGTTAAATCCTCATGGTATTCTTCTGGAAAGCATTCTGATTTACAAATACTTAATCCTGAACCACTATCTATGTAAGCTGCGAAATACTCGGCTTTATAATCTTTATAAGTGATTCCTATTGGAATATAAATACTTCTAGAGCTTGTCATTTTGGTATATATATTAGTTTATCATATCGTGTTATTTTTAACCCGTAGGAGGTTATCTGATATGGTTTAACATTTTCTAAAAATGTCAATCCTAACATAATTTCTAATGTGTCGTTTTCATCCTCATTACTTATTAGTAATCTTAATGGAATTTTTTCATCTCCAAATTTTATCATAGTTTCCACAGCTTCATTAATCTCATGTAGTTCACCATTAAAATTAGTATACTGGTGAGGTTCGTCTAATGGATATTTTTGTAAATTCTTACAAAGTTTGAAATTTATATAGTTTCCATTTGCACCTGTATCTATTAAAATGTTTACATGAGAATATTTATTTCCATTAAAGTATTCTCCTTGTATTTTGTAATTTTTTATAGTATCTTCTTTTGCTTTAATTATGTCAGAGAATCTATTAGAATTTGTATCTCTTATTAAATGGTGACTAATTACACTTTTATTAGAAAATGATAATCTAGAAGAAACATTATTAGATAATAATAACGGTTTATCTTGTAAATCAAGACTTAATGGTCTTGAATCTATTTCTTCTATTTTAGGTAAGGTAGGCGTTTGTATCTGACACATCATTAAATAAAAAAGGAAAATCTATTGTGTCTTTTATACTAAAACAATCGGAATGATGAGTATTCGATATTGAATAAGAGATAGCATATGTAATAGAATATGGCCTGTTTTGTTGTTTAAAGAAATCTTTTCTTTTAAAATCTTGTAATAAACTTAACGTTTTATCAAAATCCTTGTCTTGAATATGATAGGAAATTCTTGGATAAATATTAAATTTAAGTTTTCCATATTGTAAATTTCCTCTTAATATTCCAAGACACGCTTCTTCTCTATTTTGGATCCTATTGTCCATGATTGCTAATTCTATAGGAGTATCTATACCTTCTTTAAATGTGGATTTTATTATTATTTGGATGGCTCCAACGTGAACCCATCCTAAAGTATTTCTTATTTCTGGTCTTACCTTTTGTATTTTTTCTTGAATATCCTTTTTAGATAATAAAGGTATCATAACTTTATTGGATGTTATATTAATATCTAGAGCCCTTTCTTGAATGTTTAATCCATAATATAAATGATGATCTCTAGGTTTTATTCCTAATCTTTGTAAAGAATTCAATTTAAATCCTGAATAGTTTGATAACGAAAAATTTTCATGTTGTATTTGCTTAAGCTTTTTCTTATCTATTAAAATTTCTTGTTTATATTCTCCTAACTGTTCATTTTGACAATCGATTATGTTATTATTTATTTTACTACTAGAGGCTGTATCCAATCTATTCATCTTCAGATGACGTATATTCTGTTTCAGTTAAAATAAATATACTTTCATCAGAGTCTATTTCTTGAAAATCATTTATTGGTATAAAATCTCCTTCTTCGATCATTTTCCTATATCCTCGTCTATTTCAAATATTTTAAGATTCTTTTTAAACTTTTTTGGACATTCATTTGCATAATGACCTTTTTCATGACAGAAATAACATTTACATTCCTTAGGACCTCGTTTTCTTTTATAAGTAGGCTTAAACGTCTTCTTATATCCCTTTCTCTTATAGTATTTTGTTTTACGCTTTTTTAAAATATCTTTTTCTAAAATGAGTTCTTTTCTTATATTTTCTTTTTATCTTTCCATAATAATATGAACTATCACATCCAATCATTAAAGGCATTTTTGGACTACTACAACATAAAGATATTTTTCTTTTTAATCCCTTGCTTAATTTAGCTAATATAGCATCTCCGCACCATTCACTTAATTTATCTCTAACATGAGTTATTCTTTTTCCTAACGTATCAGCTGTTCTTGGATTATAAGTTTTTATTAATCTTTGTCCCCAAGGGTCTGGTATTTTTGCAAAAAATAATGCTAAATAACTACTCATATCCGGTACTTGATTATATATATGGTAATAATAATCTTGAAATACACAAATATATCTATCTATTTCACATATGTCACATAATTGTAATCTTATTAAGGCTGTTGAGTATTTTTCGATAGTTGCTGGGTCTTTTATAATATTTCCTTCTCCACAAAATTCTAACCTAAAGGCTTCCACTGCTCTTGTTATTATGTTTGCTGTTATTTCATCTTGTTCAAATATTGTTCTCTTTATATCTAAAGGTAAATGGTAAATTTTGCCAATATCTTAAAGCACTATTTATTAAAGTTCTTTCTAAGAATCCTTGAAGTGTTTCAATATCCATTCTATTAACAGAAACTGCTATTCTTAAAGCTGTTTCCCATTTATCTATTGCTTCTTCCGTATTTTTTATACAATCTACGTCTAAATATATTCCAAAGGGATTAATCGGTTCATTTTTCATATTCTTGTATGGTTTATAATTATCTTCATTTTTTATTGTTGATTTTACAGCAGCATATCCTTGTGCTGACCTACGGGTTTCATCTCTTATTGGAATTTTAGGATTTGTACTTGAGCTTGTTTGTTCAGTATCATTAATATTAAAGTTTTCCTCATTAGCCTTTATATTTATAAAATTATCATTTAATTCCATATCCCCTATCTTTGTTATTAAATTTTCTATTTCAGGAGATACGTAAACTTCGCTTTCAGAGTCGTCTGAGCTCATTTCTAATTTCTTTTATATTCTTTAGGAATTTTCATATTTTGTAAAAGTTGAACTAAAGGTTCCTGAAATCTATTTGGGGTTATTTTGTTTTTTCTATTTGGGAACGCTGCTTCTAATAAATCTATAATCGTATCTAATTTAAAAATTATTTTATCTCCATAAAATATAATTGTTTTTTGTAATTCTATCATATCTCTATCTATTTTTAAAGAGTTTTCTGTTTCTTTTAGTTTATTAAAACTATTATTTTCCATTACGGTGAAGGGTATTGCCAATCAGTATCATCATAATAGTATTCGGAATTAGTGAATTCATATCCACTAAAATTAAAGTCTTCATCTGAAATATAATCTTCATCAAAATCATAATCTGAATTAAAAGTTTGACTAATTTCTTCTGTTTGCATTATAAAAGTATTATTTATAAAATTAAAATCTAAGTATATTAAGTTATTAAAATCGTATTCATGTATATTAAATTCATCGGCTAGAGCCCCCGCGAAAGAAATTTGCGTGGCTCTGATACCAATTTCAGAGGTACCAGCGGAAAAATATGAATGATTTAAGATTATTAGTTCAAGTAAGTTATTATCCATGAACTTAATATACATGAATACGATTTTAATAACTTAATATACTTAGATTTTAATTTTATAAATAATACTTTTATAAGATTATGAAAAAGAACCGTTCATCTTAAATTTAACGTTCATCATTTATTATATAATAAATGATGATCTCTGAAATTTAAGATGAACGATTTAAGATATAAATTTAACAATATGAAATTTAACGTTCATATTCCGTTACTCATGGGAGTTGGGTCCATCGTCAATCAGTTAGACGTGTACATAGTCCAGTTTATCTTCCATGACTTTCGCAACCAAAACCGGCCCTTAGTAGTATATCACCATGTGACATTGTGACCACACCTCCTTGTCTATTTGTTAGATTGAAGAGGTTTACTTGACCTTTTGTGAGAAGTTGACTTGAATTGTCTGCATAAACTAACAAAATATTACAAACAAATATCTCTAGGTAAAGTTCAAGTCTTGTTAGATCATAATTTGGGTAAAGAAGTTTTAGACAAGTGATTTATATATAATAAAAAGAAAAATGCACACCAAATAACTTATTATATACTAGCATATGACTTTTTACTAGTATTTTATCATATGCTTTCTTAAATAGTTTCAATCATATGCAAACACTAATTAGATAAAATATATGGCACATAAAGTGCATCATAGCATGTGTACTTTTTATACTAAAATGAATTTTCTTAGCTTAATTGAATTTTTATAAGCACACCGTCATTAAATATGTGAAATCAACTTTTCCATGTTATATATAGCAAAATCTATTCATTAAAACATACAAATCATACACACTTTTTACTCTTTCTTTAGTTTAAATTTGAAGTCTTTACGAACATAAGCTTTGTATACCCTCTATTTATCACCTATTCATTTTATTTCTCAAAACACTAAATTATACCCGCCTTCCCAAACCCGCTTCTCATCATCCTGTCTTCTCCCGCTTCTTCGTGTTGGTTACATTATCGAAGAATAGTTCTGTAATTTGTTCGTTTCTCGTGTACCAAAAGTGGTGCCCAAATCCTAAAACAATATGTGAATGCATTCTACTATTCTGTAACTATAAATATCATAAAAATAATAATTTAGGATCATATCTAGTTAAATGTCCTTCATTCTACTTTTATGATTCACGATCAGACGTATTATTAGGAAGTGATTTTTTAGAAAGATTTAATAAGATAACTCTTGATATAATAGCATATCAAATAATATTAAAAACACCATGCCACCACTTAATAGTTGTTAAAAGAATAAAAAATGCATACGGAAGAAAATTTCCAATTAATTTTACAAAACGCGTCAGCAAGCGTGGTGATATAGGCTACAAACCAAACCCAAAACTTGAAAAAGGAATCCCGATTTTACAATGTTACCCAGAAAAACCATTAGACTATCAAGTAAATCTAAGAAATTTAGATATCCATATTGAAAATATAAAGCATAAGCTTAAACAATGTTATACAGATAATCCATTACAATTTTGGAATAAAAATCATATAACAGCAAAATTAGAAATGAAAGATAAAGATAAGGAAATAAGAATAAAGCCCATGAGATATAATCCAGAAGACCAAAAAGAATTTAGCACCCAATTAAAAGAACTTTTAGATTTGAGATTAATTAGAGCTAGCCGCAGCCCACATAGTTCTCCGGCATTCCTGGTAAGAAAACATGCAGAAATAATAAGGGGAAAACCTAGAATGGTAATAAACTATAAAAAATTAAATGATAATACTGTTTTTGATGGATATTTCTTACCTCATAAAGAAAGTTTAATAAACTGGACTAGAAATAAAAAGATATTTTCTAAGTTTGATTGTAAAAGTGGATTTTGGCAAATAAAAATGCATCCTGATAGTATTAGTTATACTGCATTCTCCACCCCTCAAGGTCAGTATGAATGGCTTGTGATGCCTTTTGGATTAAAAAATGCACCACAGATTTTTCAAAGAAAAATGGATACTATATTCAAAAATTACGATTTTATTTTTGTTTATATTGATGACATTTTAATATTATCTGATAATATCAATAATCATTTAAAACATCTTGATATATTTATAGATTTATGTATAAAACATGGTTTAGCCCTATCTGAACGAAAAACTAGCTTACTAAAAGATAATATTGATTTTTTAGGTATGAAAATAGATGGTAAAGGAATAGAACTCCAGAGCCATATTCTTGAAAAAATTATATCCTTTCCTAATAAATTAATAGATAAAAAGCAAGTACAAAGTTTTCTTGGTATATTGAATTATGCTTCAGATTTTATTAAAAATCTCGCAGATATAAGAAAGCCTTTTCAAAACCTATTAAAGAAAGATAAGATATTTAGTTTTGATAAAAGCTTAGAAGACCAAGTGAAAAATATAAAAGAATATTGTAGGAACTTACCAAAATTACAATTACCTAAAGAAAACGATGATTTGATATTAGAAACAGATGCTTCAGAATATTATTGGAGTGGGATACTTAAAAAAATAGACTATGACTCCGAAAATAAAAAAGTTGGTGAAAGCATTTGTAGATACTGTTCAGGCACTTTTAGTGACACTGAAACAAGATATCATATTAACGAAAAAGAGCTTTTAGCAGTTGTAAAAAGTTGTCAAAAGCATTATTATTTTCTATTACCAGTTAGATTTTTACTAAGAACTGATAATACACAAGTAAAAGCTTTTATAATAAACAATTTGCCCTCTAAACCTGAGTATAAAAGGTTAATTAGATGGCAAACTTTAATATCCGAATATAATTTTGATATAGAAATAATTAAATCTGATAAAAATGTATTAGCAGATTTTTTAACCAGAGATGGAAGATCATGAGATAGCCCAAAAAATGGATAAGCATATTGAAGACATGGATAGGCAGGTGGTGTCTATAAAAGAAATAATGAAAGATATGGAAGAGATGCTAAGTTATTTTAGCACTCTCCCTGAACAGGTCTCAGACCTAAAAGATTTGATCACAAGAAATTGTCTTCTTATAGACTCAAAAATAGTCTTTTATGAATATGATAGCATGATATTGAAATCTTTGGTAAAGCACCAAATAAAAGAAAGAGTGGATTTATCTCCTATATATAAGGATGTGAAAATAGAAAAAAAAGATATCCCGTCATCTTCAAAGTGAGTTCAAACAATAGATCTTACTTCTGATCAAGATGAACCTAAAGAAAAACATTTTAATTTTAAACCACATTCTGGGCAGACTTCAAATTTTGATAATACTTTCCAAAGGATACCAACTCAACAAGATCTTGTTGAGCAACAGAGGTTTAAAATGAGAGATTTATATAACCTTAAAAATACAGATATAAGATATGTTGATTGTACTGGGGTTTACCCCAGAATTAATTACTTACAAGGTAATTCCCCTGAAGAAATAAGATACTTGTATGATTTTGGATCAATAAATTCAATATATCTTACATCACCAAATTTCCCAGAAATTTCCTTTTTACCAAAATGGGTTAGGGACGGAGTAAGGGACAGTTATCTATATAACTCTACTATTACTCCAAGTGATGTTATGGTGTTAAAACTATTTTCTGCAGGGCCTGATTTTTATAAAAACAATAATTACCCTGCATATCATCTGATTATAATAGAAAAAGTTCATGCATCTCTTTCTTACAATATAGAGACAGAAAGATTAAAAACTTTTCAAAGTTTTAATGAAAATGATATTCATAACAGAAGAGCACTTGGTATGAAGATAGTTCTTTATACTTTAGAAAATACTTTTAAAAGAGAATTTAGAACTTATGGAGGAAGTAAGATGCATTCCTCTGTTATGATAGCTCCAGCAAGGAGAACTCCTCCAGCAGCTAAAAAATATATAGAGGATAAAATCAGATTTTTGGATACTGGTGTTATAGCATCAAGTCCTCAAGCTCAATATAAACTGTGCTTAACCAGAAAACATCAACACAATGTTTGTCCGGCTTGTTCTAAGAAAAAGGACAATATGATTATTGATTCTCCTAAAGAGAGTCAAACATCATCTGAAGATTAAGATTTTAATTAATCTTATAAAAATAAGATTTCATAAATTAATGATTTAATAAATAATGGATAAACTCTCATGAGATACATACAAAAGTTGGAATGCATGGATCATATAAATCCAAATGTTAGAGTTCCCATAGGGAACATGGATGCAAGAGAAAAGAAAAGCCAAAGTTCAAGTTTCCATGAGGAATCTCAACACCAAATTCAATGATCTGACAATGGAGAATTTCAAGAAAAAGAATATCACATGGAAACAAGATATAGATGACAAAGTGGTGAAGTCTATCTAAAGGGATAAGGGGCCTATATAAGAAGAAAAAGAAGGAAGAAGAAGATTATCGGGCCTGGAACAAAATTTCAAAAAAGAGTGTTTAAGCTTTCATGTATTAAAAATAAGAGTGTTTGTATTTACTTATGTACTTTCTTTCACATCTTCATTGTAAAATACCCATCATGAAATAAAAACTTTCACTTTCCTTATAATACCTTTGAGTGTTCTTCGTATTTAGAAGTATTTCTCTTTTAAAAAGAGGAAATCTCCAACTACGAACTGTTCCTTTTTACCATACACCGGAAGTAGGAAACGAAACCTGGTTGAGCTGAATATTGCTGAAGGAGCCAGAGAGGAGTTACCTAAGGCTACTTAGGTTTGGTCTGGAATAACCTAGTAAAAAGACTCATGGTGTAACCCGGCGATATCTTGGTCAAAACGGGAAAAAGGTACGGAAGCATGTTGGACCCTTGTTCTTTTTAATTTTAAAATACTTTTAAATATTTGAATCTCTTGGGTCTTATAAGGAAAATTCTCATAATTAATTTGAAACAGAGATATAAATACTTGCCTTAATAATTTTAAAATTACACTTAAAAATAATCCCTATGTGTTTAAATTTTGCATACTTATTAAATATTTGTTATAATATGTGGTTTATAAAATTCATAAGTTTCTTAAACTTAGATATAATCTTAAATTTCATGGATAATAACTTACTTGAACTAATAATCTTAAATCGTTCTTATTTTTCCGCTGGTACCTCTGAAATTGGTATCAGAGCCACGCAAATTTCTTTCGCGGGGGCTCTAGCCGATGAATTTAATATACATGAATACGATTTTAATAACTTAATATACTTAATCATGTATTCATGTATATTAAATTCATGTATACTTAATCATGTATTCATGTATACGATTTTAATAAATTACATGTATTCATGTAATTTTGAAATTAGTGTTTGCATATGATTGAAACTATTTAAGAAAGCATATGATAAAATACTAGTAAAAAATCATATGCTAGTATATAATAAGTTATTTGGTGTGCATTTTTCTTTTTATTATATATAAATCACTTGTCTAAAACTTCTTTACCCAAATTATGATCTAACAAGACTTGAACTTTACCTAGAGATAGTTGTTTGTAATATTTTGTTAGTTTATGCAGACAATTCAAGTTAACTTCTCACAAAAGGTCAAGTAAACCTCTTCAATCTAACAAATAGACAAGGAGGTGTGGTCACAATGTCACATGGTGATATACTACTAAGGGCCGGTTTTGGTTGCGAAAGTCATGGAAGATAAACTGGACTATGTACACGTCTAACTGATTGACGATGGACCCAACTCCCATGAGTAACGGCTGTAGTCAAGGTGGCCAAACCCCGTAACCTATTAAGATTGTTTTCTCGCATTTAAAAGTAATAATAAAAATAGATGGATAACCACACGATACGACATGAAACATAACACTTAAGTTGATGATTACTAAATGTAACTATTTTCTAAAAACTTAGTATTTGTTAATATGTTACATGTATAGCTTTAATAATTTAAATTATTAAAATCATATGAAAAAAAATACATTTTGCGTAGTGGAGGGGCTACAAATTAGGACGTTTTGCGTCGTGTGGCGCCTAGTTAGCAAGGGGTGAGAATTTGTTTTTGGGATGTAATGGTGTAGGGGCTACAATAGTAATATAATATATATATATATATATATATATATATGTGTGTGTGTGTGTGTGTGTGTGTATCACCCACACACATTAGAATATAATAATAATAAAAAGAAAGGAAGATCCGGCGACAAAAGAACCCCGCCCTCGCCCCATTTCGCCCACATATCGCCCGGGGGGCGGTGTTCGCGCCCCTTCTAGCCCAAAAATCGCCCAAACTAGCGCCCACTACACACAACCTTATATGCATATCCGGTCGGGTGTAGTGAATCCCTAGTTAGCCAAGCTAACCACTACCTAAAAAAGCATGTTTTCTTTTTTGAAAATCGAGGTTCTTTTTTGTGTTTAAGTCACTACACTCTCTAGTTTGAAGAGACTTGTTGCCTTACTATAACCAAATTATTTTGTTTTAAACGGGCCCACGCTAAGTTTGGAATTTTGCTTGGACGTTCCCCTTGGGAAATCATATCACCGACTGCCATTTGACAGTCGTTGTGCCGCCAAAAAAGCAGAACTCTCTGACGTAACACACGATGAGACGAAAACCTGGGTTGACTTGGGATTCGACTAACAACCTCACAAGGCCTAGCCGAATCCTTCAATGACAATACACATCCAAAGTGACACAAGTTCCTTATGAACTAAATATATGTACTTAAATTAATGGATTAAATAAGCATTAATAAATTAATGATGTATACTAATTATTAATGAATCAAATGTTGTATAATATGTATAATAATTGCCAAACTCTTGTAATCCAAAAGTTCTTAACATCTCATTTTCAAATGTATTATAATATAGTGAGTATCTATTATAACAAATATTTAAGTAAGTTATTATAAAACTCTTGTAATCCAAAATTACACTTTCAAATGTATTATAATATAGTTCAAGTAAGTTATTATCCATGAAATTTAAGATTATATCTAAATTTATCTTAAATTTATATCTAAATTTAACAATATGAAAAAGCTTCAATTATATAAGCACGAAAATTTTTCTTATGAAATTTAAGATGAACGATTATTTTAACAATGGAAACAAGAAAAAGCTTCATATTAAATTCTGTTTATTATGAAAAAGAAAAATCGTATTAAATGTTAAATTTAACATTTATAATAAATTTTTCTATGAAAAATACCGATTTAAATTTAACATTTATAATAAATTTCTTATGAAAATTTATACTTAGAATGGAAAAATACCGATTCATCGTCACCACGCTTGCTGACGCGTTTTGTAAAATTAATTGGAAATTTTCTTCCGTATGCATTTTTTATTCTTTTAACAACTATTAAGTGGTGGCATGGTGTTTTTAATATTATTTGATATGCTATTATATCAAGAGTTATCTTATTAAATCTTTCTAAAAAATCACTTCCTAATAATACGTCTGATCGTGAATCATAAAAGTAGAATGAAGGACATTTAACTAGATATGATCCTAACAATATTATTGGATTTCTTATTCCTCTTCTTAAAGAGACTATATCCTTAGAAAAACTAATACCATTACAAGGTGTTAAATCCTCATGGTATTCTTCTGGAAAGCATTCTGATTTACAAATACTTAATCCTGAACCACTATCTATGTAAGCTGCGAAATACTCGGCTTTATAATCTTTATAAGTGATTCCTATTGGAATATAAATACTTCTAGAGCTTGTCATTTTGGTATATATATTAGTTTATCATATCGTGTTATTTTTAACCCGTAGGAGGTTATCTGATATGGTTTAACATTTTCTAAAAATGTCAATCCTAACATAATTTCTAATGTGTCGTTTTCATCCTCATTACTTATTAGTAATCTTAATGGAATTTTTTCATCTCCAAATTTTATCATAGTTTCCACAGCTTCATTAATCTCATGTAGTTCACCATTAAAATTAGTATACTGGTGAGGTTCGTCTAATGGATATTTTTGTAAATTCTTACAAAGTTTGAAATTTATATAGTTTCCATTTGCACCTGTATCTATTAAAATGTTTACATGAGAATATTTATTTCCATTAAAGTATTCTCCTTGTATTTTGTAATTTTTTATAGTATCTTCTTTTGCTTTAATTATGTCAGAGAATCTATTAGAATTTGTATCTCTTATTAAATGGTGACTAATTACACTTTTATTAGAAAATGATAATCTAGAAGAAACATTATTAGATAATAATAACGGTTTATCTTGTAAATCAAGACTTAATGGTCTTGAATCTATTTCTTCTATTTTAGGTAAGGTAGGCGTTTGTATCTGACACACATCATTAAATAAAAAAGGAAAATCTATTGTGTCTTTTATACTAAAACATTCGGAATGATGAGTATTCATATTGAATAAGAGATAGCATATGTAATAGAATATGGCCTGTTTTGTTGTTTAAAGAAATCTTTTCTTTTAAAATCTTGTAATAAACTTAACGTTTTATCAAAATCCTTGTCTTGAATATGATAGGAAATTCTTGGATAAATATTAAATTTAAGTTTTCCATATTGTAAATTTCCTCTTAATATTCCAAGACACGCTTCTTCTCTATTTTGGATCCTATTGTCCATGATTGCTAATTCTATAGGAGTATCTATACCTTCTTTAAATGTGGATTTTATTATTATTTGGATGGCTCCAACGTGAACCCATCCTAATAGTATTCGGAATTAGTGAAGGGTATTGCCTTATGAAATTTAAGGTTTATTTATTAAGAAAATTAATAAATTTTCTTAGATATTAAAAAGTTAACATCTATATCTTAGATTTTACATATATTAATTTAAATTAGTATTCGTTATTAGTGAAGGGTATTGCCTTATGAAATTTAAGGTTTATTAATCTCTGGCAATACCCTTATGAAATTTAAGGGTATTGCCTTATGAAATTTAAGGTTTATTAAATTTAGTGAAGTTATTAAAATCTAAGATTTTAATAATTAGTATTTTAATAATTTAGATGTTATATAGAAATAATATATTAAATTAATTTAAAATTTTAAATTTAAATTTAATCGTTCCAATTAGATATAATTGGAACGATTTAAGATATATTTTTCTTAGATATTAAAAAGAAAAATTTAAGAAAAATTTCATAAGAAAAATTTCATATAAATTTATAATCGAATAAAAAGCTTCATATGAAATTTAAGATTTTACATCTTAAATAGTAATGTATGAAAAAGCTTTTTCTTATCTATTAAAATTTCTTGTTTATATTCTCTTAAATTTCATATTGTTAAATTTATATCTTAAATCGTTCATATTTTTTCACTAAAGCAGAACTCTCTGACGTAACACACGATGAGACGAAAACCTGGGTTGACTTGGGATTCGACTAACAACCTCACAAGGCCTAGCCGAATCCTTCAATGACAATACACATCCAAAGTGACACAAGTTCCTTATGAACTAAATATATGTACTTAAATTAATGGATTAAATAAGCATTAATAAATTAATGATGTATACTAATTATTAATGAATCAAATGTTGTATAATATGTATAATAATTGCCAAACTCTTGTAATCCAAAAGTTCTTAACATCTCATTTTCAAATGTATTATAATATAGTGAGTATCTATTATAACAAATATTTAAGTAAGTTATTATAAAACTCTTGTAATCCAAAATTACACTTTCAAATGTATTATAATATAGTTCAAGTAAGTTATTATCAATGAAATTTAAGATTATATTTAAATTTATCTTAAATTTATATCTAATTTAAATCCTGAATAACTGTTAAATATTATATCTAAATTTAACAATATGAAAAATATGAACGATTTAAGATTATAATAATTGCCAAACTCTTGTAATCCAAAAGTTCTTAACATCTCATTTTCAAATGTATTATAATATAGTGAGTATCTATTATAACAAATATTTAAGTAATGTATTATAAAACTCTTGTAATCCAAAATTACACTTTCAAATGTATTATAATATAGTTCAAGTAAGTTATTATCCATGAAATTTAAGATTATATCTAAGTTTAAGAAACTTATGAATTTTATAAACCACATATTATAACAAATATTTAATATGTATAATAATTGCCAAACTCTTGTAATACAAAAGTTCTTAACATCTCATTTTCAAATGTATTATAATATAGAAGAGCACTTGGTATGAAGATAGTTCTTTATACTTTAGAAAATACTTTTAAAAGAGAATTTAGAACTTATGGAGGAAGTAAGATGCATTCCTCTGTTATGATAGCTCCAGTAATGAGAACTCCTCCAGCAGCTAAAAAATATATAGAGGATAAAATCAGATTTTTGGATACTGGTGTTATAGCATCAAGTCCTCAAGCTCAATATAAACTGTGCTTAACCAGAAAACATCAACACAATGTTTGTCCGGCTTGTTCTAAGAAAAAGGACAATATGATTATTGATTCTCCTAAAGAGAGTCAAACATCATCTGAAGATTAAGATTTTAATTAATCTTATAAAAATAAGATTTCATAAATTAATGATTTAATAAATAATGGATAAACTCTCATGAGATACATACAAAAGTTGGAATGCATGGATCATATAAATCCAAATGTTAGAGTTCCCATAGGGAACATGGATGCAAGAGAAAAGAAAAGCCAAAGTTCAAGTTTCCATGAGGAATCTCAACACCAAATTCAATGATCTGACAATGGAGAATTTCAAGAAAAAGAATATCACATGGAAACAAGATATAGATGACAAAGTGGTGAAGTCTATCTAAAGGGATAAGGGGCCTATATAAGAAGAAAAAGAAGGAAGAAGAAGATTATCGGGCCTGGAACAAAATTTCAAAAAAGAGTGTTTAAGCTTTCATGTATTAAAAATAAGAGTGTTTGTATTTACTTATGTACTTTCTTTCACATCTTCATTGTAAAATACCCATCATGAAATAAAAACTTTCACTTTCCTTATAATACCTTTGAGTGTTCTTCGTATTTAGAAGTATTTCTCTTTTAAAAAGAGGAAATCTCCAACTACGAACTGTTCCTTTTTACCATACACCGGAAGTAGGAAACGAAACCTGGTTGAGCTGAATATTGCTGAAGGAGCCAGAGAGGAGTTACCTAAGGCTACTTAGGTTTGGTCTGGAATAACCTAGTAAAAAGACTCATGGTGTAACCCGGCGATATCTTGGTCAAAACGGGAAAAAGGTACGGAAGCATGTTGGACCCTTGTTCTTTTTAATTTTAAAATACTTTTAAATATTTGAATCTCTTGGGTCTTATAAGGAAAATTCTCATAATTAATTTGAAACAGAGATATAAATACTTGCCTTAATAATTTTAAAATTACACTTAAAAATAATCCCTATGTGTTTAAATTTTGCATACTTATTAAATATTTGTTATAATATGTGGTTTATAAAATTCATAAGTTTCTTAAACTTAGATATAATCTTAAATTTCATGGATAATAACTTACTTGAACTAATAATCTTAAATATTGATGACATTTTAATATTATCTGATAATATCAATAATCATTTAAAACATCTTGATATATTTATAGATTTATGTATAAAACATGGTTTAGCCCTATCTGAACGAAAAACTAGCTTACTAAAAGATAATATTGATTTTTTAGGTATGAAAATAGATGGTAAAGGAATAGAACTCCAGAGCCATATTCTTGAAAAAATTATATCCTTTCCTAATAAATTAATAGATAAAAAGCAAGTACAAAGTTTTCTTGGTATATTGAATTATGCTTCAGATTTTATTAAAAATCTCGCAGATATAAGAAAGCCTTTTCAAAACCTATTAAAGAAAGATAAGATATTTAGTTTTGATAAAAGCTTAGAAGACCAAGTGAAAAATATAAAAGAATATTGTAGGAACTTACCAAAATTACAATTACCTAAAGAAAACGATGATTTGATATTAGAAACAGATGCTTCAGAATATTATTGGAGTGGGATACTTAAAAAAATAGACTATGACTCCGAAAATAAAAAAGTTGGTGAAAGCATTTGTAGATACTGTTCAGGCACTTTTAGTGACACTGAAACAAGATATCATATTAACGAAAAAGAGCTTTTAGCAGTTGTAAAAAGTTGTCAAAAGCTTTATTATTTTCTATTACCAGTTAGATTTTTACTAAGAACTGATAATACACAAGTAAAAGCTTTTATAAAAAAACAATTTGCCCTCTAAACCTGAGTATAAAAGGTTAATTAGATGGCAAACTTTAATATCCGAATATAATTTTGATATAGAAATAATTAAATCTGATAAAAATGTATTAGCAGATTTTTTAACCAGAGATGGAAGATCATGAGATAGCCCAAAAAATGGATAAGCATATTGAAGACATGGATAGGCAGGTGATGTCTATAAAAGAAATAATGAAAGATATGAAAGAGATGCTAAGTTCATGCATCTCATGTAGTTCATAATAGAAGCACACCGTCATTAAATATGTTGGACACAATGTTTGTCCAACATTTTTCCGCTGTGGAAACTATGAAATTAATCTTTATAAACCATATTATAAGTAATGTATTGGATAATAACTTTTTCATAATGAGATGTTAAATTTATTATATTCCGTTCATCTTATCTATTAAATGTTAAATTTATTATATAAATTTATTATGAAATTTTTCTTATGAAATTTTTCATAAGAAATGTTAAATTTAACATTTTTCTTATGAAATTTATATGAAATTTTTCTATAATAAATTTCATTTAATATGAAATTTATAAGAAAAATTTAACATTTTTCTTATGAAATCGAAAAATTTTCATGTTGTATTTGCTTAAGCTTTTTCTTATCTATTTTTCGTACATTCTTTTTCATAATAAATGTTAAATTTAACAATATGAAAAAGCTTCATATTGTTTATATTCTCCTATTGTTAATAGGAGAATATAAACAAGAAATTTTAATAGATAAGAAAAAGCTTAAGCAAATACAACATGAAAATTTTTATATTAAATGTTAAATTTATATTCGATTCAAGAAAAAGAAAAAGAAAATAGATAACATGAACGAATAAAAAGAAAAGGTTATTTGGGGTTGAAATTTATTATATTCGAATAAATTATAGAAAACCTTAAATTTAAAATCTATATCTTAAAACCAATTATAGAAAAAGTTATTAAAATCTAAGATTTTACGTCTATTTTCGTGAACCCATCCTAATATTAAATGTTAAATTTTTCTTAGAACGGAATATAATAAATTTTTCTTATGAAATTTTTCTATAATAAATTCCACCTGTCTAATGGTTTTTCTGGGTAACATTGTAAAATCGGGATTCCTTTTTCAAGTTTTGGGTTTGGTTTGTAGCCTATATCACCACGCTTGCTGACGCATTTTGTAAAATTAATTGGAAATTTTCTTCCGTATGTATTTTTTATTCTTTTAACAACTATTAAGTGGTGGCATGGTGTTTTTAATATTATTTGATATGCTATTATATCAAGAGTTATCTTATTAAATCTTTCTAAAAAATCACTTCCTAATAATACGTCTGATCCTGAATCATAAAAGTAGAATGAAGGACATTTAACTAGATATGATCCTAACAATATTATTGGATTTCTTATTCCTCTTCTTAAAGAGACTATATCCTTAGAAAAACTAATACCATTACAAGGTGTTAAATCCTCATGGTATTATTCTGGAAAGCATTCTGATTTACAAATACTTAATCCTGAACCACTATCTATGTAAGCTGCGAAATACTCGGCTTTATAATCTTTATAAGTGATTCCTATTGGAATATAAATACTTCTAGAGCTTGTCATTTTGGTATATATATTAGTTTATCATATCGTGTTATTTTTAACCCGTAGGAGGTTATCTGATATGGTTTAACATTTTCTAAAAATGTCAATCCTAACATAATTTCTAATGTGTCGTTTTCATCCTCATTACTTATTAGTAATCTTAATGGAATTTTTTCATCTTCAAATTTTATCATAGTTTCCACAGCTTCATTAATCTCATGTAGTTCACCATTAAAATTAGTATACTGGTGAGGTTCGTCTAATGGATATTTTTGTAAATTCTTACAAAGTTTGAAATTTATATAGTTTCCATTTGCACCTGTATCTATTAAAATGTTTACATGAGAATATTTATTTCCATTAAAGTATTCTCCTTGTATTTTGTAATTTTTTATAGTATCTTCTTTTGCTTTAATTATGTCAGAGAATCTATTAGAATTTGTATCTCTTATTAAATGGTGACTAATTACACTTTTATTAGAAAATGATAATCTAGAAGAAACATTATTAGATAATAATAACGGTTTATCTTGTAAATCAAGACTTAATGGTCTTGAATCTATTTCTTCTATTTTAGGTAAGGTAGGCGTTTGTATCTGACACACATCATTAAATAAAAAAGGAAAATCTATTGTGTCTTTTATACTAAAACAATCGGAATGATGAGTATTCGATATTGAATAAGAGATAGCATATGTAATAGAATATGGCCTGTTTTGTTGTTTAAAGAAATCTTTTCTTTTAAAATCTTGTAATAAACTTAACGTTTTATCAAAATCCTTGTCTTGAATATGATAGGAAATTCTTGGATAAATATTAAATTTAAGTTTTCCATATTGTAAATTTCCTCTTAATATTCCAAGACACGCTTCTTCTCTATTTTGGATCCTATTGTCCATGATTGCTAATTCTATAGGAGTATCTATACCTTCTTTAAATGTGGATTTTATTATTATTTGGATGGCTCCAACGTGAACCCATCCTAAAGTATTTCTTATTTCTGGTCTTACCTTTTGTATTTTTTCTTGAATATCATTTTTAGATAATAAAGGTATCATAACTTTATTGGATGTTATATTAATATCTAGAGCCCTTTCTTGAATGTTTAATCCATAATATAAATGATGATCTCTAGGTTTTATTCATAATCTTTGTAAAGTATTCAATTTAAATCCTGAATAGTTTGATAACGAAAAATTTTCATGTTGTATTTGCTTAAGCTTTTTCTTATCTATTAAAATTTCTTGTTTATATTCTCCTAACTGTTCATTTTGACAATCGATTATGTTATTATTTATTTTACTACTAGAGGCTGTATCCAATCTATTCATCTTCAGATGACGTATATTCTGTTTCAGTTAAAATAAATATACTTTCATCAGAGTCTATTTCTTGAAAATCATTTATTGGTATAAAATCTCCTTCTTCGATCATTTTTCCTATATCCTCGTCTATTTCAAATATTTTAAGATTCTTTTTAAACTTTTTTGGACATTCATTTGCATAATGACCTTTTTCATGACAGAAATAACATTTACATTCCTTAGGACCTCGTTTTCTTTTATAAGTAGGCTTAAACGTCTTCTTATATCCCTTTCTCTTATAGTATTTTGTTTTACGCTTTTTTAAAATATCTTTTTCTAAAATGAGTTCTTTTCTTATATTTTCTTTTTATCTTTCCATAATAATATGAACTATCACATCCAATCATTAAAGGCATTTTTGGACTACTACAACATAAAGATATTTTTCTTTTTAATCCCTTGCTTAATTTAGCTAATATAGCATCTCCGCACCATTCACTTAATTTATCTCTAACATGAGTTATTCTTTTTCCTAACGTATCAGCTGTTCCTGGATTATAAGTTTTTATTAATCTTTGTCCCCAAGGGTCTGGTATTTTTGCAAAAAATAATGCTAAATAACTATTCATATCCGGTACTTGATTATATATATGGTAATAATAATCTTGAAATACACAAATATATCTATCTATTTCACATATGTCACATAATTGTAATCTTATTAAGGCTGTTGAGTATTTTTCGATAGTTGCTGGGTCTTTTATAATATTTCCTTCTCCACAAAATTCTAACCTAAAGGCTTCCACTGCTCTTGTTATTATGTTTGCTGTTATTTCATCTTGTTCAAATATTGTTCTCTTTATATCTAAAGGTAAATTTTGCCAATATCTTAAAGCACTATTTATTAAAGTTCTTTCTAAGAATCCTTGAAGTGTTTCAATATCCATTCTATTAACAGAAACTGCTATTCTTAAAGCTGTTTCCCATTTATCTATTGCTTCTTCCGTATTTTTTATACAATCTACGTCTAAATATATTCCAAAGGGATTAATCGGTTCATTTTTCATATTCTTGTATGGTTTATAATTATCTTCATTTTTTATTGTTGATTTTACAGCAGCATATCCTTGTGCTGGCCTACGGGTTTCATCTCTTATTGGAATTTTAGGATTTGTACTTGAGCTTGTTTGTTCAGTATCATTAATATTAAAGTTTTCCTCATTAGCCTTTATATTTATAAAATTATCATTTAATTCCATATCCCCTATCTTTGTTATTAAATTTTCTATTTCAGGAGATACGTAAACTTCGCTTTCAGAGTCGTCTGAGCTCATTTCTAATTTCTTTTATATTCTTTAGGAATTTTCATATTTTGTAAAAGTTGAACTAAAGGTTCCTGAAATCTATTTGGGGTTATTTTGTTTTTTCTATTTGGGAACGCTGCTTCTAATAAATCTATAATCGTATCTAATTTAAAAATTATTTTATCTCCATAAAATATAATTGTTTTTTGTAATTCTATCATATCTCTATCTATTTTTAAAGAGTTTTCTGTTTCTTTTAGTTTATTAAAACTATTATTTTCCATTACGGTGAAGGGTATTGCCAATCAGTATCATCATAATAGTATTCGGAATTAGTGAATTCATATCCACTAAAATTAAAGTCTTCATCTGAAATATAATCTTCATCAAAATCATAATCTGAATTAAAAGTTTGACTAATTTCTTCTGTTTGCATTATAAAAGTATTATTTATAAAATTAAAATCTAAGTATATTAAGTTATTAAAATCGTATTCATGTATATTAAATTCATCGGCTAGAGCCCCCGCGAAAGAAATTTGCGTGGCTCTGATACCAATTTCAGAGGTACCAGCGGAAAAATATGAACGATTTAAGATTATTAGTTCAAGTAAGTTATTATCCATGAACTTAATATACATGAATACGATTTTAATAACTTAATATACTTAGATTTTAATTTTATAAATAATACTTTTATAAGATTATGAAAAAGAACCGTTCATCTTAAATTTAACGTTCATCATTTATTATATAATAAATGATGATCTCTGAAATTTAAGATGAACGATTTAAGATATAAATTTAACAATATGAAATTTAACGTTCATATTCCGTTACTCATGGGAGTTGGGTCCATCGTCAATCAGTTAGACGTGTACATAGTCCAGTTTATCTTCCATGACTTTCGCAACCAAAACCGGCCCTTAGTAGTATATCACCATGTGACATTGTGACCACACCTCCTTGTCTATTTGTTAGATTGAAGAGGTTTACTTGACCTTTTGTGAGAAGTTGACTTGAATTGTCTGCATAAACTAACAAAATATTACAAACAAATATCTCTAGGTAAAGTTCAAGTCTTGTTAGATCATAATTTGGGTAAAGAAGTTTTAGACAAGTGATTTATATATAATAAAAAGAAAAATGCACACCAAATAACTTATTATATACTAGCATATGATTTTTTACTAGTATTTTATCATATGCTTTCTTAAATAGTTTCAATCATATGCAAACACTAATTAGATAAAATATATGGCACATAAAGTGCATCATAGCATGTGTACTTTTTATACTAAAATGAATTTTCTTAGCTTAATTGAATTTTTATAAGCACACCGTCATTAAATATGTGAAATCAACTTTTCCATGTTATATATAGCAAAATCTATTCATTAAAACATACAAATCATACACACTTTTTACTCTTTCTTTAGTTTAAATTTGAAGTCTTTACGAACATAAGCTTTGTATACCCTCTATTTATCACCTATTCATTTTATTTCTCAAAACACTAAATTATACCCGCCTTCCCAAACCCGCTTCTCATCATCCTGTCTTCTCCCGCTTCTTCGTGTTGGTTACATTATCGAAGAATAGTTCTGTAATTTGTTCGTTTCTCGTGTACCAAAAGTGGTGCCCAAATCCTAAAACAATATGTGAATGCATTCTACTATTCTGTAACTATAAATATCATAAAAATAATAATTTAGGATCATATCTAGTTAAATGTCCTTCATTCTACTTTTATGATTCACGATCAGACGTATTATTAGGAAGTGATTTTTTAGAAAGATTTAATAAGATAACTCTTGATATAATAGCATATCAAATAATATTAAAAACACCATGCCACCACTTAATAGTTGTTAAAAGAATAAAAAATGCATACGGAAGAAAATTTCCAATTAATTTTACAAAACGCGTCAGCAAGCGTGGTGATATAGGCTACAAACCAAACCCAAAACTTGAAAAAGGAATCCCGATTTTACAATGTTACCCAGAAAAACCATTAGACTATCAAGTAAATCTAAGAAATTTAGATATCCATATTGAAAATATAAAGCATAAGCTTAAACAATGTTATACAGATAATCCATTACAATTTTGGAATAAAAATCATATAACAGCAAAATTAGAAATGAAAGATAAAGATAAGGAAATAAGAATAAAGCCCATGAGATATAATCCAGAAAACCAAAAAGAATTTAGCACCCAATTAAAAAAACTTTTAGATTTGAGATTAATTAGAGCTAGCCACAGCCCACATAGTTCTCCTGCATTCCTGGTAAGAAAACATGCAGAAATAATAAGGGGAAAACCAAGAATGGTAATAAACTATAAAAAATTAAATGATAATCCTGTTTTTGATGGATATTTCTTACCTCATAAAGAAAGTTTAATAAACTGGACTAGAAATAAAAAGATATTTTCTAAGTTTGATTGTAAAAGTGGATTTTGGCAAATAAAAATGCATCCTGATAGTATTAGTTATACTGCACTCTCCACCCCTCAAGGTCAGTATGAATGGCTTGTGATGCCTTTTGGATTAAAAAATGCACCACAGATTTTTCAAAGAAAAATGGATACTATATTCAAAAATTACGATTTTATTTTTGTTTATATTGATGACATTTTAATATTATCTGATAATATCAATAATCATTTAAAACATCTTGATATATTTATAGATTTATGTATAAAACATGGTTTAGCCCTATCTGAACGAAAAACTAGCTTACTAAAAGATAATATTGATTTTTTAGGTATGAAAATAGATGGTAAAGGAATAGAACTCCAGAGCCATATTCTTGAAAAAATTATATCCTTTCCTAATAAATTAATAGATAAAAAGCAAGTACAAAGTTTTCTTGGTATATTGAATTATGCTTCAGATTTTATTAAAAATCTCGCAGATATAAGAAAGCCTTTTCAAAACCTATTAAAGAAAGATAAGATATTTAGTTTTGATAAAAGCTTAGAAGACCAAGTGAAAAATATAAAAGAATATTGTAGGAACTTACCAAAATTACAATTACCTAAAGAAAACGATGATTTGATATTAGAAACAGATGCTTCAGAATATTATTGGAGTGGGATACTTAAAAAAATAGACTATGACTCCGAAAATAAAAAAGTTGGTGAAAGCATTTGTAGATACTGTTCAGGCACTTTTAGTGACACTGAAACAAGATATCATATTAACGAAAAAGAGCTTTTAGCAGTTGTAAAAAGTTGTCAAAAGCTTTATTATTTTCTATTACCAGTTAGATTTTTACTAAGAACTGATAATACACAAGTAAAAGCTTTTATAATAAACAATTTGCCCTCTAAACCTGAGTATAAAAGGTTAATTAGATGGCAAACTTTAATATCCGAATATAATTTTGATATAGAAATAATTAAATCTGATAAAAATGTATTAGCAGATTTTTTAACCAGAGATGGAAGATCATGAGATAGCCCAAAAAATGGATAAGCATATTGAAGACATGGATAGGCAGGTGGTGTCTATAAAAGAAATAATGAAAGATATGGAAGAGATGCTAAGTTATTTTAGCACTCTCCCTGAACAGGTCTCAGACCTAAAAGATTTGATCACAAGAAATTGTCTTCTTATAGACTCAAAAATAGTCTTTTATGAATATGATAGCATGATATTGAAATCTTTGGTAAAGCACCAAATAAAAGAAAGAGTGGATTTATCTCCTATATATAAGGAGGTGAAAATAGAAAAAAAAGATATCCCGTCATCTTCAAAGGGAGTTCAAACAATAGATCTTACTTCTGATCAAGATAAACCTAAAGAAAAACATTTTAATTTTAAACCACATTCTGGGCAGACTTCAAATTTTGATAATACTTTCCAAAGGATACCAACTCAACAAGATCTTGTTGAGCAACAGAGGTTTAAAATGAGAGATTTATATAACCTTAAAAATACAGATATAAGATATGTTGATTGTACTGGGGTTTACCCCAGAATTAATTACTTACAAGGTAATTCCCCTGAAGAAATAAGATACTTGTATGATTTTGGATCAATAAATTCAATATATCTTACATCACCAAATTTCCCAGAAATTTCCTTTTTACCAAAATGGGTTAGGGACGGAGTAAGGGACAGTTATCTATATAACTCTACTATTACTCCAAGTGATGTTATGGTGTTAAAACTATTTTCTGCAGGGCCTGATTTTTATAAAAACAATAATTACCCTGCATATCATCTGATTATAATAAAAAAAGTTCATGCATCTCTTTCTTACAATATAGAGACAGAAAGATTAAAAACTTTTCAAAGTTTTAATGAAAATGATATTCATAACAGAAGAGCACTTGGTATGAAGATAGTTCTTTATACTTTAGAAAATACTTTTAAAAGAGAATTTAGAACTTATGGAGGAAGTAAGATGCATTCCTCTGTTATGATAGCTCCAGCAAGGAGAACTCCTCCAGCAGCTAAAAAATATATAAAGGATAAAATCAGATTTTTGGATATTGGTGTTATAGCATCAAGTCCTCAAGCTCAATATAAACTGTGCTTAACCAGAAAACATCAACACAATGTTTGTCCGGCTTGTTCTAAGAAAAAGGACAATATGATTATTGATTCTCCTAAAGAGAGTCAAACATCATCTGAAGATTAAGATTTTAATTAATCTTATAAAAATAAGATTTCATAAATTAATGATTTAATAAATAATGGATAAACTCTCATGAGATACATACAAAAGTTGGAATGCATGGATCATATAAATCCAAATGTTAGAGTTCCCATAGGGAACATGGATGCAAGAGAAAAGAAAAGCCAAAGTTCAAGTTTCCATGAGGAATCTCAACACCAAATTCAATGATCTGACAATGGAGAATTTCAAGAAAAAGAATATCACATGGAAACAAGATATAGATGACAAAGTGGTGAAGTCTATCTAAAGGGATAAGGGGCCTATATAAGAAGAAAAAGAAGGAAGAAGAAGATTATCGGGCCTGGAACAAAATTTCAAAAAAGAGTGTTTAAGCTTTCATGTATTAAAAATAAGAGTGTTTGTATTTACTTATGTACTTTCTTTCACATCTTCATTGTAAAATACCCATCATGAAATAAAAACTTTCACTTTCCTTATAATACCTTTGAGTGTTCTTCCTATTTAGAAGTATTTCTCTTTTAAAAAGAGGAAATCTCCAACTACGAACTGTTCCTTTTTACCATACACCGGAAGTAGGAAACGAAACCTGGTTGAGCTGAATATTGCTGAAGGAGCCAGAGAGGACTTACCTAAGGCTACTTAGGTTTGGTCTGGAATAACCTAGTAAAAAGACTCCTGGTGTAACCCGGCGATATCTTGGTCAAAACGGGAAAAAGGTACGGAAGCATGTTGGACCCTTGTTCTTTTTAATTTTAAAATACTTTTAAGTATTTGAATCTCTTGGGTCTTATAAGGAAAATTCTCATAATTAATTTGAAACAGAGATATAAATACTTGCCTTAATAATTTTAAAATTACACTTAAAAATAATCCCTATGTGTTTAAATTTTGCATACTTATTAAATATTTGTTATAATATGTGGTTTATAAAATTCATAAGTTTCTTAAACTTAGATATAATCTTAAATTTCATGGATAATAACTTACTTGAACTAATAATCTTAAATCGTTCATATTTTTCCACTGGTACCTCTGAAATTGGTATCAGAGCCACGCAAATTTCTTTCGCGGGGGCTCTAGCCGATGAATTTAATATACATGAATACGATTTTAATAACTTAATATACTTAGATTTAACTTTATTAATAATTGCCAATATAATAATTGCCAAACTCTTGAAATATATATCTAATTTAGATATAATAAATTTAACATCTCATTATAATCTTAAATCGTTCATATTTTTCCACTAAAATTTAAGATGAAACTATGTACACGTCTTCCATCGTTACTTATGAAATTTAACATCTTAAATTTATATAATAAATTTCATATTGTTTCAGGAAACAGAATGTACATTCTTTTTCATAATAAATGTTATCTATTTTCGTGCTAGTTTAACATCTAAGAAATAATATAATAAATTTAATATATGTATTTTCTTAATTGAACTAAAGGTTCAATTAGATATAATTGAAGGGTATTGCCAGAGATTAAAGGTTCAATTAGATATAATTGAACTAAAGGTTCAATTAGATATAATTGAAGGGTATTATAAGAAAATTTAATATATGTATTTTCTTAATAAACCTTAAATTTAGTAAATTAGTATTCAGAATTAGTGAAGGGTATTGCCTTATGAATTAGTATTCGGAATTAGTGAAGGGTATTGCCTTACGAAATTTAAGGTTTATTTATTAAGAAAATTAATAAATTTTCTTAGATATTAAAAAGTTAACATCTATATCTTAGATTTTACATATATTCGAATAATTTAAGATCTTAAATCGTTCCAAATATAAATTTATTAATTAGTATCTATACTAATTAATAAATAAAGGTTTTCTTATGTCACGTGTCCCATATCTAGCCAATCATTCCTCTTAATTTCTCGTCTCCCACCACACTCATTTTACAAACTCGGTTCATATCCATACCCGACTGTGACAATCGTCAATTTCAGGTTAACTCCGTTAACTCAACTCCGTCAATTCAAACTTTAATATCGTTGAATCTATAACGCACACTTCATTACATTTAAACTAGGGTTTAAATGACGCTTAACACTTACTACATGTGTAGTCTTTCGGGATTTGCACCGAAACGCAAACGAGTTGACGCGAACGATTGATAAATAAACGACAAACGTCAAAACACTAATTATGTGATAATTATGTGTTAGATATATGTGTGTTACTTGATTGTTATGTGGAATGTTAAACAAGAAACAAGAGCCAACTAATTTAGGCTAGAGATGTAACACTTGAAAGATTAGGGACTAGAGTGTAACTTGTATTATTATAAATATAACCTTAACACTAAACCCTAACTTATTATTATTAACCTACAAGACCCGATCGGCCTCTTTCTCCCTTGATCCCTCACGGCTGCCGTCCACAAACACCCTCACACAACCCTCAAATCAAGTGATTAATCCAAGAACTAGGTGCTAGGAAGGTATACTTGATCATCCCTTACCTCCTTGTTGTTTAATTTTGATGTTTAATGGGTTAAGTATAAACCCTAGGCAGCCGATTGTGTCAATGTATATGGCTAATATGATTGTTGTTATTTGGATAATGAATTGATAACTAGTATTGATGTTGATGCATGATTGATTGTTGTCTTTGATTTGAGTTGAAATACAAACCCTAATCTTGTATGCATGGTGTAATTGACATGCATGGATAGTGGTGGTAGTGTCTAGCATGTTATATGATTGATTTATGGTCCATAGATAGTTAAATGGTTGAGTTTTGATGTGAACAGATTCTGGACAGAATGTGTATACGATGTTTAAATGACTGTAACGAAGTGTAAACGTGAAAATTGGTTGAGATTGTGGGTACTGCAGTAAACTAGGTTGAGTCTAGTTTCCATGAAGTATAAGTTTGTAATTTTTGGACAAGTAGAAGTGTACTTTTATTATTTTACAAAAACGTGGTGCAAAGCTGAGCTGTTAGACCTGCTGTTAGGTTAAGTTGTAAATGTTATATCTCATGAACCACGAGGCCAATTGGGTTGGTTCCACTTCTGGAAGTTGACTCATTGAGTTAGGAACCAAACCCAAGTGGTCTTGCATTTATTGGATTTTTCATTTAACGGGAATTGCAAATAACATTCTGTTGCGCATGAATCTGACTGATATGAGTTTGCTGTAATGTTTTGGTCATTATAAGAAAAATATGTGGAATAAAAATAAGATAAAATATGTTCTGGAAACCTAAGATATGTATGCTTCTGTGGTGATTTTTGGTGAATTAATTGAGACGTTATGATCGGTGAAATAGTACAATCTTTCAAGTAGAAATTCTGTCATAATGAAACTAACTGCTGAGTTGTGTAAAAATGCATGAAATATGATAGTTTTTGTATATTTGTTATGTTTTGACCAAAATACCCTTGCGGGGAATAGTTGCTAATTGATTGCCATGAATTGACCAAATTGCCCTTATGGGGAATAATGGTTAGTTAATCTTTGTTTGTTGACCAAAATGCCCTTACGGGGATAATTGCTAGTAAAGTATGTTATTAGTACGTGACACGAAAGTAATTGCTCACTCATGTATCGTATCACAATTGTACTTGTTTAAGTCACACACAATTCACAAACGAAACACGAAATCTGTTACGTGCATAGGTATTATGTCCCGAGTCTAGAGACTCGTTAAACGTACCGATACTTAGAAAATCTCTTTGTTATTTAGAACGCTAGAGAGTTTCTACGACGCACATCACTTGGTGATCTAGATCGGGATATTCTTCGCAAACAGTGAGTTTCACTTACCCCGCTCTTTGAACTGTTTTCAAACGTTTTTCACTTGGGGGAGATAACATACTCCGATAAACGCATTTTCTGAGATAAACGCATATTTAAGATTTTGTTATAAATTATATATCACTTGTAAAGGCTAAGCGGCAAACGTAACATTTGAAGTCCCACACATCGGACCGGTTAATATTTGGAATAGCGAGTCACTGTTGAGTAGTACTACTGGGTTTGACAAACCCCACCCGACGTTAAGCTCAACTGGAGGTTGAGTGGGTGTAATTTTGGCTAACACTTACCATGGTCTGGATTGACCTGGTGACGGGCACTTGATAAACAGTCAGCTTCGGTCGCGAACCACTTAGCGATACTTGTTGTATAGATTAGCTACCTATCGATATATAATTTGACATAACACTATCTGGTAATGCAAAACACTTAAACGTCGTAACGGGGTTACGCAACACTTAAACGTCGTAACGAGGTTACGCAACACTTAAACGTCGTAACGGGGTTACGCAACACTGAAACGCCGTAACGAGGTTACGCAAAACGCTAAACGATTTATCTTATTTAACTTGTGAACTCACCAACCTTGTGTTGACACTTTTAGTATGTTATTCTCAGGTAGCCGAGGCGGGCGCGCGGTTTAGGAGCATGCATTAATTGAAAACATCTTTATTCTGCAAACTTAATTTTAACAGTTACATTTGGTTTTAAGTCGTCCTGCGTGACGCAACTTTTGAATTAAGGTTTTACGCTTCCGCACTTATTTACATTTAAACGTTTTTCTTTGGTTTGATTATAACTAATGATTCCGATCCTGCCAGTTCACACCCTCTGACGGTAAAACTCCGTTAGTGGATTTTGGGGGTGTGACAGATTGGTATCAGAGCCATTGGTTATAGCGAACTAGAAGCTGCATGCATACTAGACTATAACCGCGACGACCCATTAGTTATAATGATACGCACTGCATAGGTTTGTGTAGTCTTGAAATCTTATTTCTTTACCTCCTTCACTCATACGCGCGCATACACGGCTTACCTGTAGGAATGTCGACGCCACCCTCATCATCATCCGATTCGATGACGCATGCTCACGGGAAGGAACCGCAGTTACCTACTGCCTCGCCACCCCGTGTAGTCCCGGAACTCGAAGCTCCTGCACCGAAGAGGTACCGCCTATCCGGAGGCCTGTATGAAAACGACGTTAGCTGGGATTGGTACCCCAACATGATCAGACGTATGGTCTACCGTGAACAAGTTCCCCCATTGCCTCACCTGAACCACCCTGCTTACCCTAACACTCTACCACCCATAACCGAACCTGTGGAGCGAGTTCTCGCAGCTGTCGTTTCTCGTTTGGAGCGTGATGTGGGTTACATGCGCTACACGAGAGAAAATGTTTCCAGACTGTTTAAAGACGGAACCGAGACTCAGGAGGAGATTGCCCGCATGGCAGCGGCAAAGAAAGAAATGCAAGAGACTAGTGAGCAACAAACGAAGGTTATGATGAAGATGCAAGCCGAGATGATAGACTTGCAAGAGCAACTCCAAGAAGCAAGGACCCGAACCGAAATAGCACTCGAGCGTTGCGATGACCTACAAATGCAACTTGCTCAGAACGCAGCAGAACCTGAGGCAGAGCCTGAGGCCGAGCCCGAGGCAGAGCCTGAAGTAGAACCTGAAGAAGATCCCGAAGAGGAGCCTGAGGAGGATCCCGAGGAAGATCCCGAGGAGGAACCCGAAGAAGAACCGGAGGAAGAACCGGCTGAGGAGGAGGCACACTCGGAGGTGTCCTCAGATGACGACATCTAGTGATGATGACACTTAGATGGAGGGGTTGTCTCCATCCGAACTATTATTTTCTATGATTTTAAGGATTGATTGGAAATACTTTGTAGCGAATACAATGGTTTTAATCATGAATTTTTATTTAGACTAATATGTGGTTGTGATGTGATGTTGTTTCTTATTTTCTTTCTTACCTATATTTTTTTTTACATGTATGGTGTGTTGTATATGAAGGAAAAATTCATGTTTAACATTTTATACTGTGATTCTAGGAAATGGCCGGAAGAAACGCTGGACGAGGACGTGGTAACATCAGCATGACTGCAGCTGAACTCCAAACTCTGCTGAATGACCATGTGGCGGCCGCTTTAGCTGCACACGTTCAGAATCAAACAGGAGGTCCGAATGGAACATGTACCTTCAAGAACTACCTAGATTGCAAGCCCAGTACGTTTAAGGGCACTGAGGGAGCTATAGGCTTCCTGCGTTGGGCTGAGAAGGCCGAGTCGGCCTTTGAGATGTGTAACTGTCCCCCTGCCAGTAGGGTCAAATTCGCTGCTGGGACACTTGAGGATTCCGCCCTCACTTGGTGGAATTCGAACGTCCAGATCCTTGGATTGGAACTGGCTAACGCGATGAACTGGGAGGAGTTCAAAAACATGATGCGAGAGGAGTACTGTCCGAGGGAGGAAATTTCGAAGTTAGAGTCGGAGTTTTGGTCGTTGAAGATGGTGGGTTCGGAGATTGAAGCCTACACTACTCGTTCGCACGAGTTGGCTGTGATGTGTCCGCGGATGGTGGATCCGCCGAGCAAGAGGATAGAGATGTACATTGATGGGTTAGCACCACAGATTCAGGGTATGGTGACGTCTTCCAGACCAGCCACGATCCAGCAAGCGATCCGTTTGGCTCACAAACTGACGGATCAGGCTGTGACCCAGGGTGCGTTACCACCGAGGGGTTCGACTGTTAAAGCCCGTGACAACCCGAGTAATGACCACGTCAGCAACAGTAACAACAACAGCAACCCGAACAGCGGGAAGAGAAAGTTTGACAACACCAGATCTTCATCCTCAAACCTCCCACCGCAACACCACTACCGTAAGCCCGAATTTACTCGGAGATTCAACACTCAGAATCACAACAACAACAACAACAACGGTAGCGGGCAGGTTTCGAGCGGATATGCTGGGAAATATCCAAAGTGCAACAGGTGCAACTTTCATCATGTTGGTCAGTGTGACCGTGTCAAGTGTCAAAGATGCGGAAAGATAGGTCACCAAGTGAAGGAATGTAGAGTTGACCTTGCGGCGAAGGGTGCTCCTAAGCCACCGATGACGACTAAGGGATGTTTTGAATGTGGACAGGAAGGTCATTTCCGGAAGGATTGCCCCAAGCTGAAACAGAATGACAATAATGGGGGTAATGGAAGTGGCAGTAATGGTGGAGGAAATGGCAAAGGAAGAGCGTTTGTGATTGGATCGGGTCAAGCCCGCAATGATCCGCATGTGGTGTCTGGTAAGTTCCCTGTAAACGATTGTTTTGCTTCTATTTTGTTTGACACTGGAGCTGATAGGAGTTTTGTGTCAAAAGCTTTTAGTCAACTTTTAGACCTTACTCCAACCCCGTTAGACGCTAAGTTTCCTGTTGAATTAGCTAACGGTAAAACTGTAATAACAACTCATATACTTGCGGGATGTAAGTTGAAACTGTCAGGTCATGTCTTTGACATCGACCTTATTCCTTTTACGCTTAGTAGTTTCGATGTCGTTGTCGGCATGGACTGGTTATCCGAGAACCGAGCGGAGATTATATGCCATGATAAGATAGTCCATATTACCACCCCTTCCGGCGAGATCATTTCGGTCCGAGGCGAGAGAAGCGGCATGACCACCAGCGTCATTACCCTTTTGAAGGCACAGAAGTATCTACCAAAGGGTCATCCGGCAATTTTGGCGCAGATTGTTGAGAAACCCGCGGAGGAGAAACGAATTGAAGACATACCGGTTGTGCGAGACTTTCCGGAAGTTTTCCCGGAGGATTTGCCCGGACTCCCTCCTATTCGTCAAGTCGAATTTCAAATCGAGTTGACACCCGGTGCAGCACCCATAGCACGAGCCCCGTATCGGCTCGCACCGGCGGAACTTCAGGAGTTGTCCACTCAGTTGCAAGATTTGTTGGATAAAGGTTTTATCCAACCTAGCTCATCGCCATGGGGAGCCCCTGTCTTGTTTGTCCGAAAGAAAGACGGGACTTTCCGAATGTGCATCGACTACCGGGAGTTGAACAAGGTGACGGTCAAGAACCGTTATCCTTTACCCCGAATTGATGATTTGTTTGACCAGCTTCAGGGATCGAGTTACTACTCGAAGATCGATCTACGATCCGGTTACCACCAGCTGAGAGTGCGCGAAGAAGATATTTCAAAGACGGCTTTCAGAACACGGTATGGTCACTACGAGTTTTCGGTTATGCCTTTTGGCCTAACCAACGCACCAGCCGTATTTATGGATCTCATGAATCGAGTATGCAAGGCGTACCTCGACAAATTTGTGATTGTTTTCATTGATGATATTCTCGTCTACTCCAAGAACGAGACTGACCACGAAGAGCACTTAAGGATAATTCTGGAACTACTGAAGAAGGAACAACTGTATGCTAAACTCTCGAAATGTGAATTTTGGCTTCGCGAGGTTCACTTTTTAGGACATGTGATCAACGAGAATGGTATCCATGTCGATCCCGGTAAGGTAGAGGCCATCAAAAACTGGGAAGCACCTAAGACTCCGACTGAGGTGCGACAATTCCTAGGACTGGCCGGCTACTACCGGCGTTTCATCGAGGGATTTTCAAAGATTGCTCAACCCCTCACCGCTTTGACTCACAAGGGCACTAAGTACAACTGGGGTGACGCGCAAGAATCCGCTTTTCAACTGTTGAAAACCAAGCTTTGTAGCGCCCCTATTTTAGCCCTCCCCGAGGGAACGGAAAATTTTGAGGTACACTGTGACGCATCTATACATGGTCTCGGTTGTGTGCTGATGCAACTCGAGAAAGTTATAGCCTACGCCTCTCGACAACTACGGGTTCACGAGAAGAACTACACGACCCATGATTTGGAACTCGGAGCTGTGGTGTTTGCTCTTAAGATATGGAGGCATTACTTGTACGGTACCAAGTTTACCATTTACACCGACCACAAGAGTCTCCAACATATCTACGATCAGAAGGAGCTGAACATGCGACAGCGTCGTTGGGTCGAGTTGCTTAAAGATTATGATTGTGCCATCAAGTACCACCCTGGCAAGGCCAATGTGGTGGCCGACGCCCTCAGCAGAAAAGAAACAGATAAACCCAGACGGGTGAGAGCATTGCAACTCACGATTCATGCCAGCTTACCCGATCAGATTCGCGATGCGCAACTGGAAGCTTTGAAAGATGATAATCTTCCGTCGGAACTCATGCGGGGCATGAACAAGCAACTTGAAACCAGATCGGACGGGGTCCGAAATTTTGAGAACCGGATTTGGGTTCCACGATACGGAGAGTTGAGAACTCTAGTGATGGACGAAGCTCACAAGTCCCGATATTCTATCCACCCTGGCTCAGATAAAATGTATCATGATTTAAAGGCACTTTACTGGTGGCCGAACATGAAAGCCGACATTGCCACCTACGTGAGCAAATGTTTGACTTGTGCCAGAGTCAAGATAGAATACCAGAAACCATCTGGTCTTCTGCAACAACCGGAACTCCCAATGTGGAAATGGGAACACATCTCAATGGACTTTATTACGGGTTTGCCTAAGACACCGACGGGATGCGATACCATCTGGGTGATCGTTGACCGGTTGACTAAATCGGCACACTTCCTAGCAATTAAGGAAACGGACAAAATGGAAAGACTGACTCGCGTATACATGAAAGAAGTGGTGTCTAGACACGGAGTGCCTGTCTCGATCATTTCCGATCGAGATTCTCGTTTCACCTCGCACTTTTGGAAGTCGCTGCAAAGCGCACTGGGCACCCGTCTCGATATGAGTACAGCATACCATCCTCAGACGGATGGGCAAAGTGAACGGACTATTCAGACCCTGGAGGATATGTTGCGTGCATGCGTTTTAGATTTCGGAAAAAGTTGGGAACCCCACTTACCCTTGGTAGAGTTTTCGTATAATAACAGCTACCACGCAAGTATTAAGGCAGCGCCGTTTGAAGCGCTGTACGGACGGAAGTGTCGATCACCACTCTGCTGGGCAGAGGTGGGTGACAGCCAAATCACTGGTCCGGAACTGGTACTCGAAACCTCGGAAAAGATTGTTCAAATCCGAAATCGCATGGCAGCAGCACGAGATCGCCAAAAGAGTTACGCCGACAAGCGCCGAAAACCTCTCGAATTTCAAGTGAACGATCGGGTGTTACTCAAAGTCTCACCTTGGAAAGGTGTGGTTCGCTTTGGGAAGCGAAACAAACTCAACCCACGATATGTTGGTCCGTACCGGATAACTGAGCGCATTGGTCCGGTGGCGTACCGACTGGACCTACCAACAGAACTTAGTGGCGTACACGATGTATTCCACGTATCAAATTTGAAGAAATGCCTATCTGATGAATCCCAAGTAGTCCCTTTGGAGGAACTACAAGTTGATGAACAGTTACGTTTCATTGAAGAACCAGTCGAGGTTTTGGATTGGGAAACCAAAACGCTCAAACACAGCAAAATTCCAATCGTTAAGGTTCGTTGGAACTCGAGACGTGGACCGGAGTTCACGTGGGAATGCGAGGATCAAATGATGAAAAAGTATCCTCACCTTTTTGAAGGGCTAACCAAACACAGAAAACCGCGAAACTCGGCAAACCGTCAAACATCACCGGAGGTATGAATTAAATTTCGGGACGAAATTTCTTCCTACTAGAGGATGATATGACAAACTGAAAATTTTCCTTACTTTTTTTTTCAGACTCTCATCACGACTTGACTCAAATTTTCGGGACGAAAATTCTTTAACATGGGAATGATGTGACAATCGTCAATTTCAGGTTAACTCCGTTAACTCAACTCCGTCAATTCAAACTTTAAGATCGTTGAATCTATAACGCACACTTCATTACATTTAAACTAGGGTTTAAATGACGCTTAACACTTACTACATGTGTAGTCTTTCGGGATTTGCACCGAAACGCAAACGAGTTGACGCGAACGATTGATAAATAAACGACAAACGTCAAAACACTAATTATGTGATAATTATGTGTTAGATATATGTGTGTTACTTGATTGTTATGTGGAATGTTAAACAAGAAACAAGAACCAACTAATTTAGGCTAGAGATGTAACACTTGAAAGATTAGGGACTAGAGTGTAACTTGTATTATTATAAATATAACCTTAACACTAAACCCTAACTTATTATTATTAACCTACAAGACCCGATCGGCCTCTTTCTCCCTTGATCCCTCACGGCTGCCGTCCACAAACACCCTCACACAACCCTCAAATCAAGTGATTAATCCAAGAACTAGGTGCTAGGAAGGTATACTTGATCATCCCTTACCTCCTTGTTGTTTAATTTTGATGTTTAATGGGTTAAGTATAAACCCTAGGCAGCCGATTGTGTCAATGTATATGGCTAATATGATTGTTGTTATTTGGATAATGAATTGATAACTAGTATTGATGTTGATGCATGATTGATTGTTGTCTTTGATTTGAGTTGAAATACAAACCCTAATCTTGTATGCATGGTGTAATTGACATGCATGGATAGTGGTGGTAGTGTCTAGCATGTTATATGATTGATTTATGGTCCATAGATAGTTAAATGGTTGAGTTTTGATGTGAACAGATTCTGGACAGAATGTGTATACGATGTTTAAATGACTGTAACGAAGTGTAAACGTGAAAATTGGTTGAGATTGTGGGTACTGCAGTAAACTAGGTTGAGTCTAGTTTCCATGAAGTATAAGTTTGTAATTTTTGGACAAGTAGAAGTGTACTTTTATTATTTTACAAAAACGTGGTGCAAAGCTGAGCTGTTAGACCTGCTGTTAGGTTAAGTTGTAAATGTTATATCTCATGAACCACGAGGCCAATTGGGTTGGTTCCACTTCTGGAAGTTGACTCATTGAGTTAGGAACCAAACCCAAGTGGTCTTGCATTTATTGGATTTTTCATTTAACGGGAATTGCAAATAACATTCTGTTGCGCATGAATCTGACTGATATGAGTTTGCTGTAATGTTTTGGTCATTATAAGAAAAATATGTGGAATAAAAATAAGATAAAATATGTTCTGGAAACCTAAGATATGTATGCTTCTGTGGTGATTTTTGGTGAATTAATTGAGACGTTATGATCGGTGAAATAGTACAATCTTTCAAGTAGAAATTCTGTCATAATGAAACTAACTGCTGAGTTGTGTAAAAATGCATGAAATATGATAGTTTTTGTATATTTGTTATGTTTTGACCAAAATACCCTTGCGGGGAATAGTTGCTAATTGATTGCCATGAATTGACCAAATTGCCCTTATGGGGAATAATGGTTAGTTAATCTTTGTTTGTTGACCAAAATGCCCTTACGGGGATAATTGCTAGTAAAGTATGTTATTAGTACGTGACACGAAAGTAATTGCTCACTCATGTATCGTATCACAATTGTACTTGTTTAAGTCACACACAATTCACAAACGAAACACGAAATCTGTTACGTGCATAGGTATTATGTCCCGAGTCTAGAGACTCGTTAAACGTACCGATACTTAGAAAATCTCTTTGTTATTTAGAACGCTAGAGAGTTTCTACGACGCACATCACTTGGTGATCTAGATCGGGATATTCGTCGCAAACAGTGAGTTTCACTTACCCCGCTCTTTGAACTGTTTTCAAACGTTTTTCACTTGGGGGAGATAACATACTCCGATAAACGCATTTTCTGAGATAAACGCATATTTAAGATTTTGTTATAAATTATATATCACTTGTAAAGGCTAAGCGGCAAACGTAACATTTGAAGTCCCACACATCGGACCGGTTAATATTTGGAATAGCGAGTCACTGTTGAGTAGTACTACTGGGATTGACAAACCCCACCCGGCGTTAAGCTCAACTGGAGGTTGAGTGGGTGTAATTTTGGCTAACACTTACCATGGTCTGGATTGACCTGGTGACGGGCACTTGATAAACAGTCAGCTTCGGTCGCGAACCACTTAGCGATACTTGTTGTATAGATTAGCTACCTATCGATATATAATTTGACATAACACTATCTGGTAATGCAAAACACTTAAACGTCGTAACGGGGTTACGCAACACTTAAACGTCGTAACGAGGTTACGCAACACTTAAACTTCGTAACGGGGTTACGCAACACTGAAACGCCGTAACGAGGTTACGCAAAACGCTAAACGATTTATCTTATTTAACTTGTGAACTCACCAACCTTGTGTTGACACTTTTAGTATGTTATTCTCAGGTAGCCGAGGCGGGCGCGCGGTTTAGGAGCATGCATTAATTGAAAACATCTTTATTCTGCAAACTTAATTTTAACAGTTACATTTGGTTTTAAGTCGTCCTGCGTGACGCAACTTTTGAATTAAGGTTTTACGCTTCCGCACTTATTTACATTTAAACGTTTTTCTTTGGTTTGATTATAACTAATGATTCTGATCCTGCCAGTTCACACCCTCTGACGGTAAAACTCCGTTAGTGAATTTTGGGGGTGTGACACCGACCCAATTAATAGAATATATACCATATATAAATAGCTATTATAATTTAGTATTTTGTCATTCTACTTATTAATTAGAGTCAAGTAATTTAAACATACAATATATCTTACTCATTTAAACATAAACTCCTATTTATGTTATTTCCGTAATTTACGTCATAATTATACTTCTCTAAATTAAAAAAGATTCAACAAAGATTTAAATATTGCTAATTACACCTCATATTATGTTTGAATTTTAAATTTCAAGTATTAATGTTAATTGAATATTTTTAACATTTTAATCAAATTAAGAATATATTTTTAAATTACATGTAATCCTTTAAAAATAAATTGATTGATTTATACTCAAAAAAATTGTTCTCTTTTCAAATTACCGATTAACTCATTAAATGATTCATAATTCTATACTGTTATAAATACTATAACGTGATGACAAAAATATATAGGATTAACTCTTCTGCGTCTTTTAGTAAAACATTTTTACCATCCAAGTATGATTTTATGTTTTCCTGCATTGATCATCATATTTTGTAAAATTTTAATAATTACCATACACAACAATTTATGTAATTAACTCTTCTATCAATGTCTCTAATACGTAATGGAGCCAAAAAAAATTTTTGATTAAATTGAGAGACAACAGATAATACCAAACAACAGATGTGTTAACGAAATTTGGTAAATTGAAATGATTTTAATGATGAGGAGCTAAATATTCAATGACGGCTCTAGCGTCAGCCAAGTAAGGCAACAGCCTTGGGCCTCCACATTCCTAGGACCATCATAAGTTTAAGGATTTCGTATTATAAAAGAAAATAAAAATAGTGAAGAATACTCAGTTGATCACAATAATTCCTTCATCTTGTGATTTAAACAATTTAGTTTTATTTATTTAACATTTATGACATGCAGTTAGATTTATATGTCTGATATAGTTTTTGGGTTAAAAATTGTCCAATGGAAAGTAAAAAATCGTTATTCAAAAGGCCTAAATTTTTTGTCTCGGTTTAGGCCTCCAGGCACGTTGAGACGGCCCTGTAAATACTTAACATCATTTTTTATCAATTTAATATTCAGTTATCACAACTAGGTTAAATTTTCAGGAATAAAGTAAGCGTGTTCAAACCTTACTTTCCAAAGTTTGAATAACATCTCCAAGAGAATTCTTGCTACTTTATTTATAGGCTCGCACTAACTAACAACAACGCAAAATCCAAGCATGTGAAGAATGCCCATAAAATCTTCTGTTGGCAAACAGATCTAAAAATTGCACAAACTTTTAAGGGACGAAGTACGGTTCCATTTTAGAAGAACAACTAATTCAATATTTTAGATTTGGGTTGATTATGCATTATTGTATTTATTATTCAACTTAATTTTCTAACAAACATTTATTTTTTGTTCGATCACTTAATATTTGCATGTTTTGTGATAAATGTATTATTAAAAATATATATATTATTTAATCGGAATGTATGTTTGTACCTTTTATATTTAATACTCAAATTTGTTTATCAAGACTTTTTATTATTTAAATTTCAAATGTTTATAAATTTAAATTTGTTAAACTCGTGTTGTATACGGGTATCTAATCTAGTAGATATATATATATAGAAGGGAAAGTTCAAATAAAAACCACTAACATTCTCAAAACCATTTTTTTATGTATAAAACAACAATCAAAAGGTAATAATTGAAATTTAAAAACCACACCACCTATATAGTTTAGATGACAAAACAAAGGTGGTGTGGTTTTTAAATATCTCCTTGCTCTTAAAAAGAAATACCCATTTGAGGACACAATTTAATGCCTGTGATAGCACTTCTTTAACGGCTTCTTATTATACCTTTGATCTTCATAAATTTTGATATAACTACTAACTACATCTCCTTGACTTTGGTTACAATGATGTTCAAAGCTTTAGACTTTTTATCGAATACAGCATTCGTCTTGCTTGAATGCTAAATCTCACAATCATAATCTTTTATCGACTTGACATTTCTCCTTGTCTCGTATTAAAGTTATTTCAATAAAAATTGTTTTAAGAAGTTTCGTTTGGAGAGTAAATGACCGGTATGGGCTCGAGCTCGCATAAACTTGAACCTGACGTTGGCTTATTTGGAGCTCGAGATTTCTTGCGAGTAATTAGTCAAGCTTAAGTTTAACTCAGGTTTTTCACTTTATTGTTATATATATATACTACACTTTTAACTATTGGTTCTTCTATCCCTTAAATGTGGCATAGTGGTAGGAGGCTAGAGTTTTTTAATGGTGACTAAAGTTCGATTCCCACTTATGTCACTTTGAGTGGATATTAGCAATAAATGATTTGAGCGAGACATTATGCGATACTTTTGGATCTTGTTGACACATTTTATGTACATACTAACTAAATTTTTTTGACTTTAATTACCTTTTGCATACTCGGCCCACAATGCCTCTATTCTATACTAATATAGTGTGGTGGCACAACAACTGTCAAGTGGAAGCCGGCAATATGGTTTCCCATGGAACGCCTAAATCAAACTCTGAAAGCCAGCGTAAGTCCGGTTAAGAAAAAATCGTCTGATCAGAATGAGACAACAGAGCTCTCTATTATAAAAAGTCTCAATAAGTGGATAAATATATACGATTGATATGTGCAAATTGTAAAAGAAAATTAATTAGATGCACGAGTTTAATTTTAAAATGGTAAGTACCAAATGCCGAACCAATCTGAAATCATCAACCGTGTCCTAGAAGGTAGTTTGCTTCCATCATTCCATGCACATTTACATGAATTAGACATGCACATTAACTTACCCATTATTAGAAATTAGAATTACTTTTGTTTTACTTACCCGTTAACTTTTTGACCGTTTATAAACAGAAGTTTATATCCTCAACAAACCCTAATCAGAATATATTTGGTTCATATACATATAAACTTATAATTCTTATGTTCATGAAGAAAAATAAGTTCTTATATACAATAAGCAGTTTTTATATCATTAGATAAAGAACTATATATGATACAAGTTTATAATAATATATAATTAAAATTGATTATTTGAATTAGAAGAAAGTCACTAATATAGACATGTTATGATGTTAACCATCATGACTATCAAAATGAACATTGAATATACATTATTTATCGACCGTAAATATCAAGTTTCCAAATCAATAAAAGTAAAACTGTTAGTGTGTGTAATTCACCCTTCACATATATGTAATTTACGTTTCGAAAGTAAGGTTTATAAACAAAAACAATTCAATTAATATTTATTTAATGATTTGCTAGGTTTCCATTTGATATCCCTTCAATTTTACATAAAGACTAAAATATGGGCTAAAGATACCAACTTTCAAAAATATTAATAAAAATTGACAATACTAGAGTCTTTTTAGTAACAAAGGTCAAGTGAGGGTCACGTGTGAGGGAGCTAGGGTAAACAAAAAACATAAGTCACAAACAGCGAGGCAATGATACCTTATCTGTAAAGATTCCTTCGATGTTAAGTCTTTTACGTTTGGGGAAACAAAACCAACCCTCAACTCAAATCTCATCTTTATGCGTTTTACACGTCCCCCCTCTTACTTTTGTCACTTGTACAAAATCGACTACTTTTCGTAACTACATCTTTTATGCTTGTGATATTTACACTAGTTCACTCATTAAGTTTATATTACGAATTTAATCTCAAAATTTCATATTAAATTTTTACTTCGTGTTTAGAATTTGCCCTGCAAGCCACCATCGTTATCATTCCGTCCAACGGATCAAGAGCTCTTTCTTGCCACTCCTCACAAAATCAGCTTTTTTCATGCATCTCAAACAGTCTGTCGCTATGAATTACATAAGGGTCTGTAACACATGTTGTCTGATTCTCTATTTTCATCTAGATGTTAGTTAAGGTTCGAAGACTATAGAGTATAGATGTTATAGAAACTGTCTTTGTCTTATGTAACTATTTAATTAAGCTATGGTTCTACTTTCGATGTTGAATATAAAGATAATATGTACCATTTTCTAATACAATATTATGATTGTATTGAATAAAGGGTTATAAACACGATAATTCACAATCCGAGGACCTAACTATTATTTTGAAAACTTAAATAGTAACAAAAGTCTAACTTTAAACACGCCAAAGACAAAACATATTCTTCTACGTAACTTTGCTTAGTTGAGTAGATATTGGTTGTGACTTATGTCACTTCAAGGCATACGACAATGCATGCTAATATCCGATATATAGATTTTTTTTTATTTTATAACTAGGTTATTAACCCGTGTACGACACGGGTGGAAATATTGATATTTTCAAACAAACACATGTTATTTGAAAGGACAACATAAGTTGTTATATGTTATTCGGGACGACAACATACTTAAAGTTGTAAATAATATTGGTACGAAAACAAATGATTGTGAAACACAAAGATAAACCCAAATAACATTCAAATTACAATCTTTGAAAACATAATCAAAGGTTAAAAATGTAAAATTTATAAGCTACAAAAAAGACTTCCTTATAAACCATATTTATTCTTTATTTGTAACTTTGTCTTCCTTGTTTAATATAAGAATTTTCACACTACTCTTCGCTCTTGATAAAGCTACATAGAGTTGTCTATGTGTAAACATTGGGTCTTTGAGATATATGTCAACTTTTGCTAGAGATTGATCTTGTCTTTTGCTAATGTTCATTGCAAAACAGACTACAACTGGAAAAAACTACCTTCTCTTCAATTTAAATGAAAGTTTCTTATCTGAAGATGTTAGACCACAACGAATTATATAAGTGCGATAACCAATATTAGTGTCTGAAATAACTTTTACTTCAACAAAACGCCTACCCAAATTAATTACTCACAATTTAGTTTCATTACACAAACCGTTATTCTGATCCATATTGTTTAGTAACATTATTGGCACACCGACTTTTAAAACCAATCTATGAGTCAAAATAATTTCGGTCTTTTTGATTTTTTTAGCATAATGTGTTTATGAAAGTTTTAGTTCAAATTAAAATATAAAAAAATAATTTGTATGATCTTACTTAAAAACCAAAAAACTGTTGTTTATATAGACCACAACTAAATTTGTGTATTTTGTTGCTAAGTTTGGAAACAATATAAATTGAGTAAATCAAATATAAGTAAAAAAATAATGGAGAAATATTTTTGCGCCTATAATTAACATAAATTGATTCGTATACACATCTTAATTAAAACACATATTTTTATTGGTTTTTAAGAAAATAAAATAGTATTGGAAAACTGAAAAATTATGTTTCGTATCATTTCTAAAAAAGAAAATAGAAAGTTTGGTCAAATATAAAAGATAGAAAATTTGTTAAGATTGAATACTACTAAAAACTACAAGAGATTGTTGCAATAGTAGTCAACTTTGAATTTTAAAAACAGAAATAAATAATTGTAAATATTATTAGAAAAAACGTTCCATTTTTTTGGAAGTTCAATAACTAATTGTTAAAACTTTCAAGATAAGATTCTAAAATTTTTACACCGAAAATAAAGATCGTCATTCATATAAAAATGAATTAATTTACATGAATTGTCTAAGCTACATAAAATAAAAAATGATAGAAAATTAACAACTAAAATACATTAGTAATGACCAAAACAAACATAATCAACCTAATATCCATCAAATACTTTTTCCATGCAATTAGCCAATCTACCAAGTTGGGCGGCCATAAATTGAAATTACTAAAAATAAATTAATGTTAGATACATTGAACTATTAAAAAAATTAGTAAGAATTATCAATTGATGTAATCGGAATAATTATCATAATAATTTCGATAAGGAAATAAATCAACAATATTTTCACATATCTCAAAACCTTCCTATTGAATTTTGAAAGGAGCAGGTGGAACTTTGGTGACCTGGTCCTACCATGACTAGTGTTAGTCTCCAAATGGTTCTTAAACTTTAAATATGAACAGAGAGCGCTCTCAACATATAAAAATAAAACTGTAAATATGAATTTCAAGAAATCTTACATCAATCAGAACACACATTTGGTGACTAGGTTCTACCATGGCTCGAGCTAGTCTCCGAATGGTACTCAAACTTCATGATCTGACCTACCTAAGTAGCAGCAAGATGTGTGCAACATATAAGTTGAACTGCAAATAATACCAACAATTCAAATAATTAAGTTTCATTCAAGGTACACCAACCATAAGAACAAAATAAATATATTTAAGTAGAACTGACAATACATAAATTTTAACATGAATCATTTACCTAACCAGTTCGCATACATCCAATTCTCAAGCTAACCTGCCTGCATAACAACCAAAAGACCAAATAAGGACAACATAATTAAATTAATATGTGAATTTCACTTACAAACAATAACAAACGATAGAAATTTGAATACAAAGTCGTAGTTATAAGTTATTAAAACTTCAGAAGAGTGAAATGGATGATATAAACAAATGTATATGGAATACCGAATTTATAGAAATGATTGTTGAAATGGTTTTCGAAGTATAAGATGAGGTCAAATAAGTAGTGAAAATTTGAAAATTTAAAAATTGAACATCTAATACTTAAGGGTTTGACAATAGTTATTACACGGTTTTTATTTATAGATGATTTAGATTTAGAGTAAATACATTTAGTAAGGATATAAATTAATTATGTTGTTATATTTGGTCTAAATTTGAATATTAAAATTGGACATTCATTGTGTTAGTTTCGGTTTAAGTTTGAAATTTAAATTTGAATATTAAAATTGTCGGTTTTAGCTAAAAGTTAGTTTATAGATGATTTAAGTATCTTAGTATGTGAATTAGTTATGGGTTATTGTTTAATTTAATTAATTTTTGAATTATTTAATTGTTAAGAAAATCATAGAAGTGATTGTTATACATGGAAACAATAGAGTTTGTTCAATAAAACTCAATTGTTTTAATATATATATATAGATAGTCAACAAACAAATAATTGTCTAAGTATTATGTATGAATGACCCAATGACAAAAGATCATTAACGGCTGGCCTAACCCATCTGGGCGAAGCCCTCTCCTCAAAGTGTTGTCTGTGAAGAATTGAAGATTGAACTTAAATCTCCATTGAAGAACCCAGACTTCCTATATATAATAAAGGAGCAATTTCATAGGATAGTAACCAAGTTTCAAAAGTGTTTAAATTAGGTCACAACTTTAAAAATTGTTCCAGTTAAGTCACCCAACTTTCATATTTTATTAAATTAACGTTTTTAACATGTTTTTTTAACGTTTTTGTTTTTTGTTTCACATAGGAAATATTTTTATTTTTTTTATGTTGACGTTGAGTGGCGACATGGATTCTATTTTTTATTTTTGAATTTTAATATAATTAACGTTTTTTAATTTTTTAAAAATATAACTACATATATTGCAAATTCCGATCCCCACATCTTATCCTTCATTTCTTTCTTAACAAACAAAAAAATCGATGAGACTAGATTTGAAGATTTAGTGACCCGATTTGAGAAAAATATACATGAGTGACCTAATTGGAACACTTTTGAAAGTTGGTTACTATTCTATGAGATATTCTCTATAATAAAATATATTTATTTAAATTCCGGTTGATATTGAACATATATTTAAAATTAAGAACATCCATTACTTCAAAATATTTTTAACATAAAATTTCACCTATATAGTGAACATAATTAAAATTTGTAAATCCCTTCAAAAGAACTTCGCTTACAAAAAGAAAAAGAGAAAGGAATATTTACTTTTATAAAAAGAAAATATTGAATCAATATATTCAAATCTTAACTAACTAGATTGAACGAACCATCATTTTATGAACGAAGTGTATGGTGTATGAGATCATTTTCTTAGATCTAACATATAAAAATCATCATATCTAAGTGATCGTCGATTATATTTTGGAATGGTGAGTCTCAAACTTTGTAGCTTCGTTGAAGTCTTGGGTTGATCACAAAATCATTTGCGAATGAAGTCAATCAATTTTGAACCTTGAACCTTGACGATGGGACTACAAACCAACAAAAGTCGTTCATATATGATATTGTTACGTTGACAAGAATGAGATAAGGGTCGACTTCTCATCTAGTCAAATAGACAATCTTCCTCACCTTTTGAAAAAAAACCTCAATACATTATGTCAACGTATCATTGGGCAAGGCCGACTTATAGGGTGTGCAATATGTGACGTTGCATTAGGCCCATGTTGTATGGGGGGCAAAAATAGAAAAAAATTGATGAAAGTGGTGAGCTATTAAGCCTGTTATAAATATCATTTTACACATCTTGATACCACTAAGCTAAAAACTCTTTGTAATATGTCTAGAATGCCTTTTGTATCTTCTCTATGAAGTTAAATATATTTGTGTGTAACAAGTAGCCAATATAAATATTTTAGTGATATGTGTTGAATACTTTGTTGAATTTAACTTCTAAGTTACATTTTCTTGCATAAACACACGAAACCTTTGATAAACCTTGTAAATATGGACATATAAAGCCAAACCTTTATAAATTGTAAATCCATTAAAAAATAAAGTTGGTATATCTAGTCCTAAGAAAGTAGGCATATTTCAAGGATATAACCAACTAAGATAGGTGTTTGACCATAAAAGTACAACCAATATCCCTAATTAAGTGTCATTTTAGAAGTATTAAGCGACTTCAATAAACAAGAGTAGGTTTCCAATAGCCATTTCTCTTCTTCCCTTATCATTGATACAACGTGCATTGATAGGCCAATTATAGATACACTCATGTGCCAACCATGTGAGTGTATGTAAAGTGGTTCACCTTCTACTTATATAAATACACCCCTCGTTAACAAGATGAGATATGCACATCAAACTCACATTTTGGGCATATGTTGCTACTCAATATCCATCACTGACCGCAATGTCACTGATCGATGTCGAAAAGTCAATAAAAATACTTATAAAATACCTTTATTAGCTAGGGCAAGTAAGGTGTCGAATCTACAGGGAATCAGTGAAAAGTGCAAGTGGAACTCAATTTCTATTATAAAATACTTAAAAGTGGACAAACGATGTCAAACGGTTTAAATGAGTAGTTTGTAAACAATGATATGAAAATAACCAAACTCTAGGGTTTGGGTTTTGCAACAAGTTAAGGAATTGATAAACTTCTTTGGACGGTTTCTTGTAAAATATGTAAATCAAAAGACTTAACGATTGACTGTGTTGATCGTCAGAACTGAATCCGAACAATTGATAAAGTTAAATGAAATTCTATTTGATAATTGGTTTTACTTGTTGAAACACAAAATCAATAATATGGTTAACGATAAACGGGTCAATGACGAAAGAACTTAATCCTAATTGTTGATGACCACAAATCAATTAACTGACAAAAGATTAAGTAATCAATTAATTAAAACCGTTTAAGCACAAAAGCAAACACAAAGAATTGATTAATCGAATGATTAATCAATTACAAATCCAAAGTCAAGATATATAATAAACAAAACCTAACAAGCAACTCAATCCTACACCCGGAGATGGTTATGAAGCCTTTAGCCTTACATCTTGATCTTCATGCCCTTGATGATTGTGTTGAGGAATGATTTCATGGATCAATTGAGTGATTAGAGTGTCTTATGAAGGTGGAAAATCGCCTCCTAGAAGTCTCACAACTGATAATTATTGACTAGAATCGATCTTAGGGTTTTTGGGCCTTAAATATAGAAGAAAATCACCAAAATCCCTTTTTTCGTCAGACCAGACAGTAAGCTACGGTCTGGCCACCGTAGCTTATGATCTGCACCCACTGTCTTATGGTCCTGTAAGGCCAAAACTGTTTTCTTCATAGAATCTTCGTTTCAACTCCGTTTTCCTCCCCGTTTGCGGCCACGTTTTCGTATTTCAATTCTCTATTATCTCATGCATCATTACTTTCATTTTCACTCCATCATGAATGCTCCAAGTTAGCTTCTTTAAGCTCCGTTAAGCTCCGCACACCTGTAAACATAAAACCTATCAAAGTATTTGTGTTCGATACATATAAACAAGTAAACACACAATGTAAAACACTTAAAGCACTTACTTTTACCCATACATGCATCAGTCATCATCCCCCCCCCCCCCCCACTCTTCGTCGACTCTCACACACGTCACATAAAAATAACTTACAAATTGTTTTTTCATCATTCTATTGTTTCATAGACCAATTCAAGTCCAAACTCTAAACCTACCGTTAGGTGCACATGTATGGCAACACCAAAGATATTGTGGCATAACCAATAACTTTTTATGAAGTTAAGTTGTTAAAAGTCAAAAGTTCATTTATTGTTGTGTATGGAAATAAATGAGTATAACTACAAAATGTACCCAATCTAAAACAAAGTAGGTTTCTTTGAAGCTTTTCGTGTGACAGGTTAAAAGGGAATCATCACGGGTTGTGTTAAATGCAAATGGGTAATAATAAATATAGCACCAATGTTTGGTCGGTTGGTGAATGGTGTGACTTCAATCCACGCCATTTATAAACTTTACTCCATAATGTACACATACATTCAGTTTGTACTTGCGTTTTAAATATATGGTTTACTAGAGCTGAACACAACTTTATATCACAGTTATTAAAAATATCTAAAATAATTTGTTCAATCATTTAATAACCATCTAGAGACTAGAATCACTTAAATAATAATAAAAATAGATTGATAAAATCCATCGAAATCATATTACCAACCTTTTAAAATGATTACTAGTGTTAGAGCATTCACATCCCATTCCATATATTTTCATTATAATTTAGCTAAAAAACATCATTTCATAAATTTATCTATCATTTTTCAAAATTCTTTCACATTCTATTCCCTATTCATATCCAAAAATTAATTCTTTATTATTTTTTTCTCTTTTGTCTTATTATATAGTAAATGGTGATTGCGATATATGTGATATATTATATGGTATGGATAAAAAATGAGTCCCTATATTTAGGGATTTACTTTAGTTGTCATATAACTCATCCATATAATAGGGAATGGATTTGAGAGGTGATTTTGATGATTTTCTTAAAACTTACCATAAATTATATGACTTTGACAATTTTAGAGAATGGGTTGAGAATACTCTTAACTGTTATAAAAGTGGAACAAAGCCTAACCCAATAAAAGTTATGTACATATATATTTTCTTTTACTTATAAGGTATCTTTTTATATATAGTTGATTACAAGTGTGTTTTATGTGGTAGATTTGTTTTATGATTTTGCTTTTTAGATGTGAGACGTTATGAATTTGTCCTTACTTTTAGCTCAACTTTAACACAGATGGTCTTTAAATGCTAAGATGTCTGTTAATTTTAAATGTTTGGTAGAGTATAAGGCTGCTTCATATTTTTTATTTTTGTTTTTAAGTTAAATTTGTATTTAATGTTTCTATATGATTAAAATCAAAGGTTGTGTTATTGGTCGGCAAATAGTAAGAACTAAACCTGTAATTTCTCATATATCAGAATCAAATCCGATATATTATATGACCCATCTGTGTAGTTTATGTATTCGAAAAGCTTTTAGCAACAACTTGTTTGTTCATTCAAAGATACATAATATATATAAACTAGTTTTTATTCTCCGTATTACGGGGGTTGTTTTATATTATTTGTTCTAATATTTATTTATTTTTTGAATTTATATTTTTCTTATTGTATCAAAGTTAATAATACACTTATTGTTTGATGATAAATTATTTCACAAATAAATGAGATGTTAATAACCCGGTTTAAAAGCTATATGTTTTGATGAGACCCAAGACCCGTTTATTTTTTTTACTATAAAATTGGTTTTTTTAATTATAAATAATATTTATGAAAGTTAATAATATACTTATGGTTTGATGAGATCCAAGACCCGTTTATTTTTTTATCAATAAAATTGGTTTTTTAATTTAAATAATATATATACATATATATATATTTTTTAAAATAATTAAGATATTAATTTTTAGTATATCCTATTTTATAGGATTTTTACATCAATAATTTGGTGAGAATAATTTTTTTTAATGAGATGTTATAACCCGTCTAATGAATATTTGGGTTTGGTAAGATCCATACCTATGAATTCGGGTCAAATGCATGAGAAACCTCCATTTAAAAATCAAGTAAATCTGGTGAATCCAAAAAATGGGGAGCGACCACATCGCGACAACTAAGATTTTTGGATCTTCGTTTATATATATTATAGATTAAATATAGAGAAACATACAAATTTGCGAAGATTTCTGATTGTTTGTTCCCCTTGTTTTGTATGATCTTTTAACGCGCATAAGGGTAAAAGTTTGGGCTTCTAGAAGCAATTATCAAATCAGATTAGTTTATTTACTTTTTAAATATTTTCTTATGAATTTAATATTCCTTAATAAACCATATGAAGAAACACTAACCGGACCCCGGGCAGATTACTGGTAACCTGGGGGTTAGATAGATGTTTCCCACGAGGGGTTAGACCCTGAGAAGATGGTTCTTCTGATAACCTGCAAAACAGACACCGTGAGCTTGTCACTGAGAAGGGGGGGTTCCTCCTTGTGACCACCCTCCGGCGTGAGAATCAGACTAGATTGCTCTTTAAATATAAGTGTATATTAAGAGATTACTAGAGCATATATCAGGTATAATATGATGATAATATAAGATATGTTAAGATGAGATGGTCATACAATTTGTGGTATTTATAGCCGAAGGTAGGTTTCCAAGGAGGTGTGGCCGGCTGCAACAGTATTCCTGTTCTACCAACAGTGGCCTACGCACGTGCCCTGCTGGTAGTTGGTGGGTAGGCAGCGGCTGATAGTGACCAGGCCTGCTGTGTACTATTCCTTTTCCACCAACTGTCGGCTACGCACGTGGTATGACAGTAGTTGGTGAGTAGGCAGCGGCTAATAGTGACATACAGTACAGGAGCATGCTGCTCGCCATACTGTTATCAATAAGCTGTCGTATCTTTAGTCAGATCTTTTTCCCATACCTCGTCAGGTACAGTACAGAAGATCTTCCCGTATCGTACGGACTGGCTTATTTGGGCGGGAGTATTCCCCCTCCCGCCCTTGTGCGGGATTGTTCCCGGCTTTGCTCATTCCTTCAGGTGACACTGAGTGATTGAGAGCTAAGTGCCTTGTGCGTGTAGCCTTGCTGCGCGGGTGGCCTTCCCTGATGGCTTGTATCCGAGGCTGCGGGGACAGGCGGAGTCCTTCACCATTGGGAGGCATTTCCTGCGGGAACAGCTTGCGTACTGCGCGTAAGGACGTCACGTCTCTGAGCATGGTTGGTCCTGCGGATCCAGTTGGTTTCTGCGCAGACGTTCCTCTTTTAGGTGAGTCTTGCGGGTCCAACTGGGCTCTGCTGGGACCTACCTCTTCAAGTCCCCCCAGTCCAATGTTCTTCTCATGAGTGTTTAATAAAGTGAGGTGAACTTTTGGACTTAAGCAGAGGGTTTTGAAAAGGGTTTTTTAAGGTTTTCCATGGGGATTCCTCCCGCGGAAGTCCTTGTCACTTGCAGAAATTCCCGAGTTTCCTGCTTGGTCTTTGGGTATGATGCGGGTAGGTCTGTAACCTCCTCGCAAGTCAGGAGCGTTGAGTCCAACTTGTGTGGATTCTCCATGAGGTTTTGGTTGTTTTGAACATAGTGATCAATTATGTTAAAACCAACAATTCCATCATGGAGCTTCAAACAACGTGGTTCTCGACGTTCCCGCTATGCGGGGATGTTATTTCCGTTTCCGCAAGCATTGCCCAGAAGATCCTTCTTGGTTTCAATTCCCAGCGGAGCGCTAGGTATGTGAAAGGTTTTGCCTTAACACTGTACCCGCGCTCGTTTTAACGGTTACTTTACTTCCAAGGTATTCCTGGCGTCAATTCCCTGCGGGTGCTAGGTATGCGAAGGGTTTTGCCTTTACACTGTACCCGCACCCGTCTTATAGTTACTTGGTTGCCGAGGTATACTTGGCTTCAATTCCCTGCGGGTGCTAGGTATGTGAAGGGTTTTGCCTTAACACTGTACCTGCATCCATCTTACGGTTACTTGTTCGCCAAGGTTTTCTTGGCTTCAATTCCCTGCGGGTGCTAGGTATGTGAAGGGTTTTGCCTTAACACTGTACCCGCATCCGTCTTACGGTTACTTGTTCGCCAAGGTTTTCTTGGCTTCAATTCCCTGCGGGTGCTAGGTATGTGAAGGGTTTTGCCTTAACACGGTACCCGCATCCGTCTTACGGTTACTTGTTTGCCAAGGTTTTCTTGGCTTCAATTCCCTGCGGGTGCTAGGTATGTGAAGGGTTTTTCCTTAACACTGTACCCGCATCCGTCTTACGGTTACTTGTTCGCCAAGGTTTTCTTGGCTTCAATTCCCTGCGGGTGCTAGGTATGTGAAGGGTTTTGCCTTAACACTGTACCCGCATCCGTCTTACGGTTACTTGTTTGCCAAGGTTTTCTTGGCTTCAATTCCCTGCGGGTGCTAGGTATGTGAAGGGTTTTTCCTTAACACTGTACCCGCATCCGTCTTACAGTTACTTGTTTGCCAAGGTAGGTATTTTCCCGCTTACTTTTTAATCTTTTTGAATTTTGAATTTTGAAATTCGAAGAGTTGGTGGAAAGAAGAACAGTCCAAAACTCTGAAACGTCGTGCGACGGTTTCTTCTGACTGTGTCAGGACGTGCAGGAAGTTATGGTGACGTGACAGTACATGGTCATTCCAGACGCTTTTTCAGGCGCGTGGGCGCGATTTTTCGGGCGCGTGGCCGCGAAATTAATGGTATGCGTCCTGTCAACAGCTGTTGCCAGCTTGCTTTTTGCCACGTGTCATAGTTTCATTGCACCTTCGTTTTCTCTCTCTTCCGCATTAATTTCATCGCATTAATTGCGATTAGTATATAAAGGGGTAGAGGGTTCTTTGTAATCCACACTTTCACTCTTCTCTTCATCTTCTTTGCGATTTCCGGCGAATACTCACCTTTTCAGGCAAGCATTCTCCCGAAATCGTTTTCTTCTTCTTTTACAAGATGTCTCGTGATCTCGAATCTGCAGTCGATGACAAGAGTACTGCTGGCGAGTGCCAGTGTGCTCTGCCTGGCGATCTGTATCGGTACGTCGTCAGGAAGTTCATGCTCGAGTCTCTCGAGCCTGAGTTTCCTGAACCCCACCAGACGGTGTACGATGCCCCCAGAGGCAAGATCGGGGTATATGCTGCATTCTTTGTGTATGGGAATCTTAGGTTCCCATTGACAAAGTTTGTTTACCGTGTCCTCGAGAGGCACGGTGTTCATTTGACCGAGTTGCACCCCATGGCGATCGCCAAGATTCGCCACTTCGAGTGGGTGTGCCGGATTTTGGGCGTTGAGCCCTATGTTGATCGCCTGATGACCTTCTACACTTGGAGGTGCATCCAGGGGTGGTATACCCTGACAACCCGAATCAAGGGTTTGAAGATTTGCGCGACCGAGCGCAGTCTTCGCGCGTGGAAGCGGGAGTTCTTCTTTATATCCGCTCGCGCCATCCCATTGCCATGAAATTCAAGAACGGGCAAGCACTTCCCAGCCTTCACGCCTCCAACTACCAGGAGGCGGAATGGTTTGCGAAGATATCTCGGGTCCAATCTCCGGTTTACCGGTTTGCGGAGTCCGGGATGGTGATGCTGGGGATGAGCCGGGTGTGGAAGACTGCGGATGCGCATAATATCCCAATCGTCCCCGAATACGGTTCGAACTCTGTTCCTTACGGTATGCTTTGTTTCTTATTGTTGATTTTAGAATTTCTTTTAACTTCTTTCCTGTTTATTTCAGAGGGGAACGACTTGCAGTCGCTCCTGAACCCGCGGGAGACTGACGGTCCCGCTCGGATGGGTACTCGCGCTCTAGACGAGAACGAGTTGCCCATCCTAGAACAAACGGCGGATCGGTTCGTGGAGGTCTATCCGCTAGGCCATGAGATCCTTAGCGCCCGTCGGCCAGGTAAGGCGCTCTTCGACCCTCGACCCCTCAATGTTGAAACCTCTGCTGGAATTCCTCTAATCGTATGTTCTGATGAGGAATCCACAGATGGTCCTCCGTTGGTGCGGAAGAAGAAGGCTGCCGGCGGGAAGGGGAAGGAGAAGGTGGCCTCCACAGCCGATCCAGCGCCTCGGTCTGACTCGGAGACCGAGAGCGAAGAGGTGGCGGGGAATCCCGGTGGTGACAAGATCACCATTCCGGAGGCTGTGAAAACTGTCACCGAAGAGCCCAGGATGACAACGGTGACCGGCGTGAGGAGGCCGGCTCCATCGGGTTCATCCCCGCCCGTCCGTACTTTCAGGCTCAAGAAAACCCGTAAGTACAAATTTCCTTTAGCTTTTATCTTCATAGCTTAATATCATTTAACACTTATCTTCTTTACGCAGGTGTGGATGTTGACGCATTCCAGGTTGGAGCGCAGAGGAGTACCTCTCCGCCAATGACGGTAGGCTTGGTCAGCCTACCTGAGGCGTCGACCCAGGCGCCTGCGCCTGCTTCCGCTGGTTCAGTTGCTCACTCCTTTGAGCCGACTGTTCCAGCTGAGATGACGTCACCGCCGGCTGTGAGTGCTATTTTTACAGCATCTTTCACCGAGCCGGCGGTTACTTTTGCTGCGGAATCCGCGGCGGCGGCTGCTACCATGCCCCCGTCATCGGCCAAGATGGCCGATCCATCAGGTACGCATGGGGCTTCTCGCCAATCTCTGCCACCTTCCTATCAGCCTGACCTCTTGGATGGATTTCCGTTGGGTTCAGGTGATGGGTTCGGCGGCTATCGGCCTGTAATTGACCCTACAGGTGCGTAGGGTTTTTTTTTGCCATTTTATATATATATTTTTTTCTTTATCATCTTTTCCTAACTGCTTTGTGTTTTTGCAGTGTCGGATTCCAATGAAGTGTATGTTCCACGATGGAACATTCGCCGAGGAACAACCCTTCGCACCCCTGTGGAGTGCGTGGAGTGGGCTCGTCACGCTGCTCCTAGTGGTGCGTTGGGGGAAGCCATGGCTAGCTACCAGGAGGGTAGGCTTAGCAATGAGCTTCGGGTTCTCCTGGCCCGGATGCAGCCGCGCGTCGAGCTGCTTTGTCGTGAAAACGACAAGTTAAAAGCAGCTCGCGTTAAGGAAGTAGCTCAGGCGCGGGCTGTCCGGGAGGAGAACCAAAAACTTACCGCAGTGGCTGCGGAGAAGGAGAAGGCCTTCAAGGCCCTCGAGGTTGAAGTTCAGGCTCGACTTGAGGCCCGTTCCAAGGCTGCCCAAGCTGTTAATGAACAGCTTCGGCTGGCTAAGGAAACTGCAAGGAACGCAACCGAGAGGGCCACCAAGGCTGAAGCTGTTGCTGAGCCTCTGCGCGTGGAGAATGAGGAGCTTAAAGCCAAATTAGAGGCTCTCCAGCAGGCTCATGATGCCTTGGCGATGGAAGACGCCAAAAAGCTCCAAGAAATCCTGGACCAGAGGGGGGTGCTTGACCATGCTGAGCGTAAGCTGAAGGGCGTCGAAGAGGCTGCGGCTAAAGAAGTGTTGCTTGCCAACCTCAACAAGAGTGAAGCCGATCGCGCCCGTAACGAAGCTCAAGCTGCCCTCCAAGAAACCCTGGTTGCCAAGGAATGGCTTCTTCGAGAAGCGTTGTCTCAGGTAAGCTTTTCTTGTCTTTACGCTTTTCTTTGTAAATAGAAAAGGTTCTGATACTTGTATATTTTCTTTTGTAGGTTGTGCATCGGGTCTTTGCTGAGACCTCTTACGATGATGCTATGAGCGCAGCCCTCAACGCTTCTCACGAGGATGGGGAAAAGGTCGGCTTCCTGCTTGGTCTAGGGTTCGTTGAGAAAGGCATCCCGCCTTCCAACTTCCCTTTGTACAATGTTGATACTGAAGCTGTTTACGACCAAGCAGTGAATCAGTACGCCGCCTTCCCGCATCCGGTGGTGGAGAAGGTGAATCAAGTTGCTGCTGCTGATGATGGGTTAGCTATCCTTAAAGCTTTCCTTGAACTGCCACGATCTACTGATGGTGCTGGTCCAAGTGGAAGTGGCCCTGAAGCCTGATCCTGAAGATCCCTTCCCACTGCTAGGATAGATTTAGCTTGTATAGATTTAATTTCTTGTAGGCGGGTAGTTACCCGGCCATTCTTGTAATGAATATTTATGAAATATAAATCTTTGTGCGGGTAAGACCGCTTCTTTTATTGGATTCCTTGCTTTATAAACGTTATATGACTTGCATACTTTAGTTTAAATTAGCAGTTTTCCAAGTGTTTAAAATAAGTTAACCTTTGAACGTGGTAGATAGGTATGAAGTTTTGCTTCCTCTTCCGTGATTGTGCGGGTAGGACCGTCACTTGCACGTAGTAGGATGGCTAAACTTTACCATCTGACCTGCGTGTAGGTTTTCCTCATCTTTTGAGGATAAGTTAACCTTTGAACGTGGTAGATAATAGGTGTGAAGTTTTGCTTCCTCTTTCGTGATTGTGCGGGTAGGACCGTCACTTGCACTTAGTAGGACGGCTAAACTTTACCCATATCTGACCTGCGTGTAGGTTTTCCTCATCCTTTCTGAGGATAAGTTAACCTTTGAACGTGGTAGATAATAGGTGTGAAGTTTTGCTTCCTCTTTCGTGATTGTGCGGGTAGGACCGTCACTTGCACTTAGTAGGATGGCTAAACTTTACCTTTATCTGACCTGCGTGTAGGTTTTCCTCATCCTTTTGTTAGAAATTCTGTTTTGAACCGTTCGACGCGCGGTTGTCAATAGGTTAGTGTTCAGTTCCCTTTTTCATGATTCATGCGGATAGACCGGCACTTTCATTTAATGGGATAACTGAACTTTTCCCCTTCAACTGACCTGCGTGAAGGTTTGTCGTTTTTTGGGTTTATGCGGGTTTTGCCGCCTTCCCCACGCAACGACTTCACGTAATTATGCGGTGAAAACCGGCATATCCGTGTTGAATAAATTAACCGTTCGATGCGCGGTTGTCAATAGATTAGTGTTCAGTTCCCTTTTTCATGATTCATGCGGATAGACCGGCACTTTCATTTAATGGGACTGAACTTTTCCCCTTCAACTGACCTGCGTGAAGGTTTGTCGTTTTTTGGGTTTATGCGGGTTTTGCCGCCTTCCCCACGCAACGACTCACACTTATGTATGCGGTGAAAACCGGCATTAGTGTTGATAGTTCATAAAAATGTAAAATCATCAGCGTCAATGTTTTAAGGAGAATCGTTTCCATTAGAAGTGGCTCTTGGCCTTTTCTTTACAAATTTGGAATTGATTTACATGCAAACTGTGTAAATGAGCTCCCTTCCATGTTGGGATGGGAGTGCCATCGAGCCGATACGCACCTGGTTCGGGATCTCGTTCTTTACGCAGCATGTAGTCTCCACATTGAAGCTGGAATTTTATTCGTGTTTTCCCCAGCTGGGGTTCTACACGCATCAGCCTGCTCAGCGTTCATTGCGCCACGAGGTGCGCGAGCGTTCCATCTCTGACGAATGCTTCGACCATGTCTTTTACGTCTATGCATTCTTCAGTGTTGTGGCCTTTTGTCCTGTGAAAGTCACAGTATTTGCTCCGATCAGCATTGTGACGATGTCGGATTATTTGAGGCTTTGGCCATGGGAGCTCCTCAGTGGCGAATATCTCGGTGACGCTTTTGGTGAGCGGCGTCCATCTGGAGTTCTTATTTGGCTGTACGTTATCCCTTCCGCCTAACCGATTTTGCAAGCCGGATGAGGTGTCAAAGTTTACCCTTGACTGCCAAATGCCTAGCTTTCGCTTTTTGTTTAATCGGGCGGTAAGGACGTTGTCTTCCCTTGTTTTCTGGGTGTAGAGGTTTGTGCTCTGTGGGAGATCTCTACCCAGTTGCTTCTCCGTTTCCGCAAAGCGTTTAGCTGCTGTCATGATGGCATCCCATGTGGATGTCATGCCATCTTTACCCGTTAAGGTGCGGATGAGCTCTGGGTCGTTCGCGCCCTGGATAAAGGCAGCGCGAACAAGATCTTCGCTAATGTTACCCAGACTTAGCTTCTTCGAGTTGAAGCGAGTGATGAAGTCTAGCAAAGATTCATCTTTTTCTCGAATGCACTTGAGGATTGTCCATTGCTCCTCGGTATACTTTCTTTGCTGGCTGAAGTGTTGGCTAAACTTCTGTTGGAAGTCTGCCCAGTCGTAGATGTGGTTGACCGGTAGACGATCGAACCACGCTCTAGCAGCCCCGACCAGTGTCATTTGGAACATGTAACACCATGTAGGTTCCGTCCAACTACTGACGGTTGCCCCCGCTATGAATCTGTTCAAATGATCATCTGGGTCGGATATACCATCATATGTGCCTATGCTGGACATTTGTTTGGCACTTTTAGGGGCGATTGCTTCCGCAATGTCCCTTGCAAATTTGGACGTTCCCGCATTTGCGACGTTTGGTCTGAATGTTTTGGAGAAGTCTCGTGGACTTCCACCTGTGCTTTTTGGTTTGAAGGCTTGTCCAAAATGCCTTCTCGATTGGGAGTCCGTTTCCTTACGCTTCCCTTTTGCCCTATGGCGAGGGTTCGCGTCGGAGTCGGACTCCTCCGAGTCATCGTCCTAGTATCCTTCGAATTCGTCAGCCTGTTGGACGGAACGCAAGCGTTCGTCCAACTCAGCTTGGAATTCCTTTTGACGTGCCTCTGCCCATGCCTTAACCTCATCGAGAGTTTGGCGGGGGAGTCTTGTTCGTTTCTCTAACTGGGTATCGGTGAATCCCAGTGAGCGATTATTTACTGCACTTGCCCCAGCTTGGGTAACTGGGGTAGTGTTCGTAAAATTTACTTCACTTGCCCCGGCTTGGGTAGCCGGGGTAGTGTTTGTAAAAACTGTGTTGCCGGTATTCCCCCCAGTAGCTGGGGTTGTGGTTACCGGAGTTTCTTTAACCATCTTAGAAGTTTGAAAAAACTGGAGAAAAATAAAGTTCTAGCTTTATGCACGGATGGCGCCAATGAAGAAACACTAACCGGACCCCGGGCAGATTACTGGTAACCTGGGGGTTAGATAGATGTTTCCCACGAGGGGTTAGACCCTGAGAAGATGGTTCTTCTGATAACCTGCAAAACAGACACCGTGAGCTTGTCACTGAGAAGGGGGGGTTCCTCCTTGTGACCACCCTCCGGCGTGAGAATCAGACTAGATTGCTCTTTAAATATAAGTGTATATTAAGAGATTACTAGAGCAGATATCAGGTATAATATGATGATAATATAAGATATGTTAAGATGAGATGGTCATACCATTTGTGGTATTTATAGCCGAAGGTAGGTTTTCAAGGAGGTGTGGCCGGCTGCAACAGTATTCCTGTTCTACCAACAGTGGCCTACGCACGTGCCCTGCTGGTAGTTGGTGGGTAGGCAGCGGCTGATAGTGACCAGGCCTGCTGTGTACTATTCCTTTTCCACCAACTGTCGGCTACGCACGTGGTATGGCAGTAGTTGGTGAGTAGGCAGCGGCTAATAGTGACATACAGTACAGGAGCATGCTGCTCGCCATACTGTTGTCAATAAGCTGTCGTATCTTTAGTCAGATCTTTTTCCCATACCTCGTCAGGTACAGTACAGAAGATCTTCCCGTATCGTACGGACTGGCTTATTTGGGCGGGAGTATTCCCCCTCCCGCCCTTGTGCGGGATTGTTCCCGGCTTTGCTCATTCCTTCAGGTGACACTGAGTGATTGAGAGCTAAGTGCCTTGTGCGTGTAGCCTTGCTGCGCGGGTGGCCTTCCCTGATGGCTTGTATCCGAGGCTGCGGGGACAGGCGGAGTCCTTCACCATTGGGAGGCATTTCCTGCGGGAACAACTTGCGTACTGCGCGTAAGGACGTTACGTCTCTGAGCATGGTTGGTCCTGCAGATCCAGTTGGTTTCTGCGCAGACGTTCCTCTTTTAGGTGAGTCTTGCGGGTCCAACTGGGCTCTGCTGGGACCTACCTCTTCACCATAAAATATAATCTTAGCTATATTTTAACTTGAAACTTTAAAATAAATATTAATTAAAGTTCATATCTCGTGTCCCAACTCAATTCAATATTTTTATATCCATAGACCATAGCCATATTACAATAATTTACTGTAAGATAAAGTTACATCTTTTTATATTTTATTTTATGAGAATTTTCACGTTATGCCTGTGAGTTAGTCATTATTATTGCTAGTATACATCTTTTGAACCGCTCGTAAGCCATTCAAGATCACCTTGCTAGAAATTCGAACGCTGTCGATCTTAGCCAAACTCAAATCTTTAAAAATTCGTTTAATGAACGGTGATCAACTGTATATAACATGCTTGGAGATTGTTATAAATATTAAAGATTGTAGGACAATATTGATGTCATTGTTTGAGTTGGGTGGATCGATGCTAAAACCACAAATAAGTTTGAGCTATCTACCGCTTTGAGCATGTACGTCATATATTGACCTCACAAATGTACCGGAAGACCGTGTTGTTCTTCATGTGTGTTATATACTGACACATTCAATAATAGAAAGCCACGCGTTCATCTAACACACAAGCCTCTAAAATGTATTTCTAAAATCTTTCTAAAATATATTTTGCGAGACTTGAATCAATACCAAATTTAATGGAAATAAACATATGATTATGATGTAATTAGCCCAACATACCATTTTCTTCTATACGTTGATGTGCATTTTCTTTCCCATGAATGACGCATAGAAAATCTACATGTTAACATCAAAATATTCTCTACATTTTATGAAACTTTCTTTTCACAACAAACTTCCAACATTGTACAAAAAAATCCACATGTTAATATTTTCTATATGTTTAATAACTCTAAACTGTTTAAAACTTTCGATACTTTTAATAAAATTGACTGATGTAACTTTTAATCGTGTAACTTGCATTATGGTGAGCTTGTAAGATAATAATTCTCAAGTGTGTATTACCACATAAAAGTACTTGCATAGGACACCATCGTATTCGTACCCTACTTATCTTTTTTTTCTCTCATAATATTTATATTTATTGTTTTTGTTTTTTCTAATTTCATGTTTTGTTTTTAAGCCATAATTGAAGAGCTTGGGGCCCATGTGGTGATGATTGAATTATTATATAACCACAAAGGTCAAGATCTATTCTCAATTTATGCAATAAAGTAAAGACGTTCACATGCAAGTTTGTAGAAGCTTGTTGGAGAATAGTGATGCATATGAACAACACCTCCTCCTCACTTGTGGTTCTCTCAATTATTGATATTATTATTGTTATTATTATGATTATTATTTATGAGTAGATAGATACTATTTCTTACACGACAAGACCCTATTAAGTAGTTTTAAGTGTTTGTGAAAGAGATCTTTTCATTTTTTTTATAAATATTTTAGTTGTTAAAAAACACGTCTTTTTATGTTTATATGTGGAGTTAGTGTTTGTTAATACAAAACAAATCAACAACTAGATGTTATCTTGTTACGTATATACCGAAGAGGTTGTAGTTAGGGTTTTTGAAAAAAACTAGATAAGATTATTGTTTTGTGTATAACAAATAAGAATCTTTAAACCGTAAATAAATACAAAAATTTTTGTCCCATACAATTTTTATAATACGTTACAAAAGTATTAAAATTCCTTTTATAATAACATCACCTGATAGACATAAATAAGTAATTAACATTTGTCAATTCATACTAATTAAATGTATACATGAATCTTCTTTAGATAACTAAGTTAAATTATAAAAAAAAATGTGATATAGACAAATTCTTTTAAACATTCAAATGTCTTGGATTATAGTCTGAATATCAATAGAAATTTGCCTTTAAAAATAACAAGATATTAATATATAATATGTTTTCTTAATCGGGCTTATGTTAGCTTTAGAATTTGACATGAACGTTTTCTCGGGAAACCATAATATCGACTGACACTTAACAACCGTTGAACCACAACACGTGATTTGTCTTTCTATTATCCAACAAATATATTATCTATCAAATACATGATTACATGTCATGTATATTAGTAATATCTACTATCATTTTAACTTCTTAATAAAAAAGGTTACCCCCATAATTGTTTTGTATCTGATAAACAAGTAAAGACAAAATTTCAATCACATATGACATGTCGTAAGATATGATATTTGTACGTACGTGTTACCCTTCATTATCTTAAAACATTTAATAATGATATCATAATATTGTTTATGTGCGTACAATCTAACATACTCTCGTTTGTCCAAGATAACAATATCATATTTTGCATGATGTTACGTTTTTTTTTTTCATACAAACATCCATACAACTATACGAGTAATAGTAGTCTATATGATACTCGTATAGCACATACTGTATATGCCTGAAGCTCTATACGAGATGCCGGGCCTATACTCCTTGTATAGAAGTATGTGACAAAGTAGCTAGTGTCTAGAAAATGAGGCTTGTGTCTGAATATATTTTCCTAAAACAAAGGCTCAGTCTGTCAGAGTCTGATGCTCAAAGGAGTACAAGTACAAAAGACAAAACCACAACTATACAGGCCCAACCAATGGTGATAATATCACCTCTACAAAAATTAAAATTAAGGCATCAAAAACAAATAAACAACACCACTTCTCCCACGTAATGGAATTTCATTTGAAGTGCCTCAAGTTAGGCATAAAGTATATGAAAATCTTTATAATCAAAACATCCCACCAAAATTCAATAATTTTATTGCCAATCTCCACCTTCCTTCAAGAGCCACCTTTTAAATCCAGCCCCGAACATGTTATTACATCCACGTACTACCTAATATGAATGAGATATCGATGCTCGAAGTTGGATGTTTGGAATGTTAAAGTTATCATAAAGTTAACGAAATAAAGTGGAAGAAGTGGGAACTTGTCCCACATTGATGGAGAGAGAAAACCTTGAAATGTTTATAGTCCTTGGTGTTCCTTTTAAACTTGTTAGGCTCAAGTGAAACCTTGGCTCGCACTCCCATATGTGAGCTTCAGTTGAGTTGGCACGGCTTCACTAAAGGTTTCATCGGGGGGTATGGTCAATTCGTTGGCACGGCTTCACTAAAGGTTTCATCGGGGTATGGTCAATTCGTTTGCGTAGCGGCTCCTAGAGAATCATCTTATAGGGGAAAGATCCCCTGGCTAGATGAGATCATCTGTTTACCTAAACTGATTGAAGTTGTGTTGAGAATTGATTAAGCTAATAAAGATTATTGAAGACGCTCAATGAAAGTTACGGTTCTCAATTCTTTATCACAACCCAAAAGGTTTATTTTTTCTCTATAAAAGCTAACTTGAAACTTGCTTTAGAAGTTATCATCAAAAAAGAACACTTAATATCCAACACACATGCAATAAAAAATACAACAAGAAGTCTTAATTTTGAGAGAGTCAAAAAACTTCATCTCCTTCTTCCTTTCTGTTGAGTTACGACTTCCAATTCGATTGCTCATTTCCTCCCTGACAGTATCGTCAGTACATATCGCTTCGGCTGTTGCACCCTGGTTAACCGATGAAGTCTCTTGGTGAACCCACAAGGCTGTGTTGAATATGAATCCTAATAACAAATTTATATTATATTTTATTTTTTAATTCAGTTTCATTTCATATCATTTTCTTTCGTCTGTGTATTGTAATTCATATTAATAAAATGGTGTTTATATATTATTCTTTGAACAACCCCCTTACACTTGGTAAAATACAGAAGTAGTTAGACATCCGCTGAAAAAAGTATCAAAAAAATGGACGACGATCAAAGTTCACCAATTCATAAGAAGCACGATCATTCCTTCTAAAAGGCACGACATGACCTGATGACCAACAAAATTTATGAGTGTCACATTCTTGTCCCTTATTGGGCCGATAGAGTCCCAATTATGAGACAAAGCCTCTTGTGTTGGGTTAAGTACAATATAAGGATAAGTGATACAACTCCTAAAGTAAATTCTTCGTATATCACTCACTAATAAGTATGCATAGAAACATGATCATCTGTAGTAATAAAGTCAAATAAGATAAAGATAATCATTTTCGAAACTTAAGCTAAGCTCACTCACTGCTCTATACCATAAAGGCTTTGATGATGCACACTAAGTATCTGCTCGTATCATACGGCCCCTTATGATGTCAAAACAAGTCTGCACACCAGGGCAATTAAGGTCATACATTTTGCAGTCAACACACAGCATATGGGCAGTATGATTTCCCTCATAAGATCCATATAATATGACCATCTTTGCCTTATAAAACAGCCCTTTGTCCCTGCTACATGGCCTGTTTGCAGCGCCTTCTCCGTTAATCGTGAAAACATTTTGGGCCTTAAATTTGTTGAGTAATTGGGTTTAAAAATTAAGAATACATATATTTTTTTTCATTGCCCTGGTTGCGGTGCGCGCATATAATGTATATATGCTTGGGCCCTCGGGTGCGCAAAAGTGAAATTGCATTAACTTTGACGTTATTTTACTAATTTCGTGAAAATAACGTTAAAAGTGGTGGAAGGTTAATCAGGCATCATGTGGTGGCGTTGATATCCGAAAGACAAAGGTACATGCACCAATCAGCGGGTGTCCTAATGGTTAAGTGTTATGTGCCTTATGTCCAAGACTTGATGCAAAATTACTATCGAGCCGGGGGTCTCACTGGAAGCAGCTTCTCTATTCCTACGGGATAGAGGTAAGGCTGTCTACATCTTACCCTCCTCAAACCCTACCATAGCTTTGCTATTGGTGGGTTTTACTGAGTACGATGATGATGATGATATATTTTTTCAAAGATATATATATATATATATATATATATATATAATTAAAAAAACTAAAAAGATAATTTGTATCAATGCCTAGATGAAAATGCCTGTTTGACACAATAGTGGTGTATGGATAGTGTGTTTAGTGGGGTTTGTTTAGCAATGCCTAGATGAAAATGGAGTTTAATACTTTTCACTAATTGAATGCCAGATATTATCAGATACCGAAAAGAGAGCACACTATGACAAATATCTATTTTCACAAAAAGTAATTATTAAAAAACACTCAAGACAAGGTTCCCAAATGTACACATATGAATCCTCCTATGAAACACCAGAAAACCAGATGGAAGTTGTTGAATGGTTAAAATGGTATCGGTACGCCATAAACGATATCATATCCAAGAAGAGAATAATGGACGAAAGTCACGAAGCAACCTACTTTGATGTACTACAAAACGATTTTTACTCAGCCGTAAATGCAGCATATTACGGTCCGCTAATTCAATCATTAGATTTCCTTCCCAACTGTTTTGAAGCTGATGTAAGATCTGTTCCTGGAACTCTTGAGATCCTGCATTTGGTTTCTGGGCGAGACCTGTTTGGTAAAGTATGCATTGCTAAAACGGTTCTTGAATTATCACACTCCCGTTATCGTGACTCACGCACTCAAATTACAACTTATGATGACCACAAGGATCAAATATGTGACGCATACAAAGATCTGGAGTTGCATGTATCAGGAAAGATTGTTGCTGTGGCAAAGAGGGTCCCACCGAAGGATTGCACTGCTGACGTGTCAAATGAAGAAGGTGACGATCATATACATGTTTATCTGAATCTACATGATGACTGTAAAGATGCTTTTGAGGAAGATGCAAGCGAAAATAAGATGTTTTTGGGAAGCATAATAGGATTGGGGACTAGCGGCGAAGAAGGCTCTTGCTTTGTTTATAATAATTGTGGTGTGAAGACTCACACGGTTATGATTCATCGGACACTACTGGTGTGTGTCCTACTATCCTTCTTTTAGCCAATTAACCTTTGTCCAGATTCAACTGAAATTCATAGATAGCTTTAAAATTCATTTCAGGTGAAACATATGCACTGGTATCAACTGGGAGACAAGGTTTCGGTTTGTGAATGTAGATGCACTAGAGCGCGCTTACCACCAAGCAAGTAAGGCTCATATTTTGATCTTTCACTGAATACTTATAACAGGTCTGTTTACTTTATATAAATCAATTGATCTGGGATTTATAGGACGTATTCAATACTCTTTTCAAGGTTCAATTTTTTAATGATCAGGTACTGGTTATTTGAGCCTCGTTGTGGGTTGCATGACATTGGTGGTTGGTATGTTGAGACATATGGGAAGGATAATAAAGGAAAGACCGTACTGTCTCAGAGGTATTGGGATGGTGTTGACTTCAGTCAACCTTCTGAAAGGTAACTTATAAGTTATAAACACATTAATAGACTCACCATAATAATCTAAACTGTCTAAAAAGGATTCAGGCAATAAGATTATTGTTATTAAAATTAATGTGACTCGCAGGAGGGTTCATCCAGCCATGTATTTGCTAGCTCTTGCCTACCGAACTTTAGATATAGAAGACACCAAGAGGAATAAACAAACGGTTAGAGATATAGTTGAAGGGAAAATGTCTGAAGTATACAATTGGTACAAGAAACATATGTAGGAAGAGCTTGTATGTGATTGTGGCCTGCGCAGATGCATATCCAACACCGTAATTGTATATCAGATGGCTAAATAGTAAATCCTGTCATTTGGATTATGTCTTCTGCAAAAAAAGAAGTTGGTGATCACATTGGAGAACTTTAGTGTTCGTTAGCCATGCTGATCGAGAAGATGAATAAGTATGTACAGTGGAGGTACTTCTCAATCATAGGTCTTTTCTGAATTTTCTGTAGTTTGATTATGTAATATCATGTCATTCTAATATGTTGTAATGCAAGAAAGATGTAAAGATGGAAAATCATGTCATCCAGTATACTTTAAATGCTCTATAAATACACACACACAAATGACACATCAGTCTTTCTTTCAGCATCTAAAAAATGCAGCATATATGTCTATGAAGTATGAACTACACACAAATGAAAATCATGTCCTCCCCTGTTCCGGTTCTTCAACTTGTGGCTTTAAAAACCTGATTTGTTTGGCTTTGTTACTTTGGCGGTGGGTACTACGGATGCTTACAGGCTGGTGGATTTTATCCTTTTATTAAACTTAAGGCCGCAAAAGCTGCTATTAGAAGTTGTTTGGGGAGTCTCTGGTGATAAAGGCAGGTGGTCATGGACTCGTGGGTGGGGCGTTCGACTGGGGTCTTCTCGGTTTAAGAATTTAGGAAAGAAATGGAGTTGGTTAGTTAGATAGTTATGGAAGTTAGTTGTATCAACTATTATAACTACCTAGCTACATGCATCACAAGATACATAGTTTTCTCTCACTACATTCTCTCTACATAGTGTTGTGAAATTTATTATTGTATCAGAGCAAAAGTGTGATGAATTCAGTAAGAAAGACATACCAGATAAACTCTCAGAACTAATGATCCTGAAGCCAGTAGAAACCATATAGGATCCTGCATATGAAGAAGCTAAAAACGAGTCGTCTAACTTCGATTTTCTTTGACATTAAGTTGTTTACTGATTATATTTCCTGAAACTTGGAACAAATTTTCATGCAGGGGGGTAAATCCGATTACTAGATAAAATTGGTTATAATCTATGTGAAAAATAAAATAAAATAAATAATTATACATATTATTTAAATAACATTTTGGAAGCTGCCTCTCCTAGATGGAAGAGGTAAGGTTTGCCCTCATCACTCATCTCGCCTCCAATACCCCTGTTTTATGAGTGAGGTTTATACGTGGGTGCATCTATTTCTTATTTAAAATACACTCACAAATTATATTTAAATGGTTTTAGAAAAGCTCTACTGTTTATTTTATCATTGGTCAAGTTATAAACTTGTTTTGATATTAGTGGGCATTCAGCCGACAGTGTCAAATAAAGTTATGAAAATAACATCTAAAAACTATTAAAACATTGCGTGTGTTAAGTATACTGAATAGACATGTATGTAGGAGTCTAGGAGGAGTTTGTGCTTTATAAATACTAGCATATCAATTGAAGAGCTTGAGCACATTTGTTCAATTCCCTCTGTATGCATGCTTCATAAGATCATCATAACTAGTCAAACCGCTAATGCACCCCGCACCCATGATACCTCTGGCTACAGTAAAGAACACCAAGACAGCCGCTCCACTAGAGCCATCATCAATACAATACTATCTGCGATTTCTGACCCTGGAGGCGCGGTTGAGGTGCCTATGAGGGGTGGTACTAGACGGCGGAGAAGGCCTGAAGTTGCTTGTGTCCAGTGAGGTAATGATTCTATATTGTGTATGAAAATTCATGTTGAAAACCTTTAATCAAAAGAAATAAGTTTTGAGAAGATGATGGCAAAAGAAAAGTTTAAAAGCTACTTTAAGTTGATATTAATTGAGACGTTACTTGCCATTAATCAATTTAAGTATCTTTAATATATATTCAATGCACCGATTTTGAGGTAATAGTTATTATTATTTAGTGCACAACATATATGAACCTTGTATCTTCTAAAAAGACTACCAGTCATATATATAAAAATATAATAAATATCAAATTCTTAGCTACAATACACTAATGGACTCATCTTTTCAGACCTTAATAATCTATTGAAACTGTCTTAGTATATCACTTATAACTCCTTGTTTCAAATATTCACAAAACCTGTCATTTGTTCACCCGCCGCGCTACTGCTAACTTCAAAACTTGAATTCCGTCCAAACTCCAAATCTTCTTACCCCAAGTGGGTCGGGTCGGCCCGGCCCGAAACATGTAGGCGCTCATATAAACAATGCAGTCAATGTTTGTGAAAGTTTTGATGGGGTGAATGTTTACCAGATTGCTTCAACAAATGCATACAAGCAGCTGCTGAAAACAACCCAATTGCGCCAAATGCAATTATTGTTGAATTCTCGATGATCCCACTGTAACCCCTCTGTCATATAACTAACCATATCAACACAAATTACCAACATTCGGGGTTGACCCATTAACCTGACCAGTTTAATACCCGTCAACAAAAAGAGTTAGTTACATACCAGAATCAGACACAAAAGGATTGCTGCATTTGCGGGAGCTAAAGAGAGGCTAATCATTCCGCCACGCAACTCATTTGGCACATACCTGTATGTATAACAAGTGGACCCGCTTAATGGAAATATAAATAATATAAAATCATTTTAGGGTTTGTAATTAATAGCTTACAAAGTTCTCAATCGGGCCAACGAAGGTAAAACCAAACCGATACAAACATGAAATAAGCAAAAAAGCCCAACCAGAATTCCAATTTCCTGCCACGTTTATGAAACAGATAATTAACGCGGTAAGTAGTAAATGACTATCAGGCCTTTAAGAACAATTTGGCGGGAAGTTCGTTTATGCTAGTTTATTTAGTAAACGGACGAACATAGACAACAACTTTTGTTCACTTGGTTAAAAGAACGAAAATGAACACGAATCAACGTTCATTTAAATTCTTTTATGACTTTCTGTAATAAACAAATGAACATGGAAACAAAATTTTGTTCATTTAGTTAAGCAAACAAACATGAACACATGAACATTCATCTATATTCGATTATTTAAATTAGTTTATATTCGTTCATTTATGTTTGCCGGTTTACAATTCTTTAAGTTTGTTTATTTACGTTCGTTAATATATTCATTTAAATTTCTTTGACCTATTACATCTTAGTCTAGTTTTTAATAACTTTTAGGCCCAACACATTGTTCTCACACTACCTTTAATTGGTTTAGCTTAGCTATGTTTGTTCATCTATGTTCAGTTATGTCCATTCGTTTAGATTCATAAACCGTTCGTTTATACTTTCAAAGAACGAACACAAACAAAAAAAAATCCCGTTCATGTTCAATCGTTTGTTCGATTAAAGTTAAAAGAACGAGCATGAACATACTCTATTCGGCTATGACAATGTAATATTAAATAAAATAAGTACCTGATAATCATAGGCAACTATAGACAGAACAATTCCAGCAATAACAAACGCATATACTAAACAATCTTCGGTCCTAAGAGGCAATGGCCCGTTTATAAACCATGGAAACGTTGTGCTTCCCAACATTTTAGCTCCCAACAGACACGGGTATATCATGCCTAGATTAACTTCCCGCCCATCAGCCTAATAATCAACATATGTTATACAATTAATATTAAATAAAGGATTTTATTTAAATTTGTGAAAATGAATGTATGATGTGAAATTATGAATCATACCACTATGGTCGGGGCCCATAATATCCAAAAGGCTGCAACCGAGAATTGAACGCAAGATTGGGCCCAGCCCAATAACCATATTCGTTTATCTGCACATATCATGTCCTGTTTGTTAGGGGCATCGGTCAGTTTGTATCGGTTATGGTCTGTAACCGAACCATAATTATATATTTCACTTATGAGACTACCAAACCGGTGGATTAAGGTTGACCGTGGGTTGGTTATCGGTTTTCAATGATGGGTCGGTTTCCAGTACTAGCAATTCATGAAATGCAGCTAAACAACTTAAATGTAGTAAAATAACAAAATGTTTTCCACATTGGTATTAACATATATAGTAACTGAACAAGCTGTAAACGAACTATATGTTCAGTGAACTGTGCGGAGGGAAGTTCGTTTGTTTAATAAATGAACAAAGATGAATATTTTTTTTTACTTCAAACAAACGAGCATGAACACAAGTCTCGTTCGTTCATTTTTGTCTGCTTTATCTACGTTTGTTTACGTTCATTTAAGTTTGTTAGTTTACGTTTGCTTAAGTTCATTTATATACACAGTCATGTTCGTTAGTTATGTTATTATTTTGTGCACGTTTGTGAACCATTCATTTATATTGTTAATGAATGAACATAAGCAAACACAAACACAAACACGAACACGGCCTTCGCTTTCTTTCAATAAATTTTAATACTGAGAAAGATTTGTGTGTTTACCGAAAAAGATATGTGTATTCAGTGATGTCCAATAATCCTTAAAATTTGCAGGTGAAGACTCCCTCCATTCTCTTGCAATGAAAACGATGGTTACAACTGCCAGCAAAGCAGTGGCAGTTGACGGTGAAAACATGTTCTTCTCAAAGTCATTACCAAGCAACCAATTTGCAACCACTTGGCTCCCAATCAAAGAAGCAGACTCAACGAAGGTCATTAGCCAAAACATTTCGTTTAACGAATCCAACCTATGCCCTAACTGTCAAACAAACAATAAAAACAATACCATTACAAGTTACCAATATGTGTCACGATGAGCGAAATATGAAAAAGGCCAAAAGCACAAACCTTGTCATGTTGGGCCACCATCCAAGTTTCGAATCCAAATAAAAAAACAGAACTTGATACAGAAAGGCAAACACTTGCTAACCAAATGATTGGATATGAAAAAAGCCTCTTGCAGACAGCAACAAAAAGGTGCAGAACGCAGAACATCAAGCAAATCTTCTTTCGGCCTCTGTGAATACAAAACAGGCATAAGAATGAATTAACTAGAATCCATTCAAGTTGTTTAATGAAAAACAATGAAAGGAGGTATGTATGCATACATACATTAGGTCAGATAGTATGCCTAAACAAGTTCCAAGAATGAGTGCAGAAGCAGAAGCAACGATGAGAGATGACACCATTTGGTCCTTGCTCACACCAAAGTACGCCATCTCGTATTCTCCAAAGACTGACCACATACCTTCCATTACTGAAGCAGAAGCAAATATCAATAGTCAGTCAAACTATGAACAAATTCTAATAAATAACAAGAGGTCATGTTATAGTTATAGACACACACAACACCCCCAAAAGTGTACACCTGTCACATCATACATGCCATAATATAGAGGTCCTGTCTAGGTGGCAACCAATTAATCTAATCCCCGATTGATCACACTGCCGACTAGTTACCAATTGATCAAAATTGAAAATTGAATATATATAATAAAATTGAAAAATTACATATAAATTTCAATCCGTTAGTCCCTATCGCGCCTAACGAGTTCAACAACACTGGTACTATAGTGTGAGCCAAGTATGAGGTGATATGATATGAGGCAAGGCCTAATTATAGTATATATGCATGTATGTATGTATGTATACAATGACGATGAAGATTCAACTTTACAAAGTATGTAACGCAAATAAATAAATACATGAAATGAATTTTAGAGGTAATAAATAATATAGAGTAAGTGAGGTGAAGTGACCTGAAGAGAAGCAGAAGATAATAAGAAAGGATCTCTGAAAAGAAGAAGAAGATGGCTGATCGAAGAAGACGGTGGAGATTCTGGTGTGAGGTAAGCAGATGAGTGAGAGTAAGCATAATATGAATATGAATATTGATAGAGGCTTCTGATTGTTTTCCCATATTTCACTCTCAATTACCACTCCCCCCATTCAATTCAATTCAATTCAATTCAATGCAGATCAGATCGGTGGTTGATTGATTGATTGATTGATTAATTATGCCGGATTCCGAGTCTGCCGGATGCCCCTTTTCCAAATACTACTATTTGTTGGAAAACCCTTATCAAATAACCGAATTGAAAAAAAATTGAACCCGTTAATTTTAGGTTTAGGTTCGGTTATCCATTTAAAAAAAACCAAACTGGTGTTTTTTTTTCAAAGATGTCATAACTGGAAATAATAACACCAAAAGAATCTATCATTGATGGTGATGAGGATTATGAAGATGAAGAATATTGGGTCTAAACTTTGAAGATGAATAAGACAATGAATGAAGATTCGGACCAAACTTTTAGGGTCTGTTTGGTATGACATAATGGAATGAACGAAGGAATGGAATAGAGAATGAAATGGAATGAACAAAAGAAAGAAATAAATCATTAACATTCCATTATGTATGCTGTTTGGTTACCACAAAAGAATGAAATGAATAATCACTTTACTATTATTTTATTATTAAGTAGTAAGCTATACACACATATTTTTTTGTTAGTTAATGGGACGATAATAACATAATACGATATAATAATAAAAAATATAATAATTATTATAATTAAATAATAGTTATACTATAAGAATTAATAATAATAATAATAATAATAATAATTGTTGATCATATCATTCCATTTCTTGAAGGAATGAAATAAAAAAGCACCTCTTACTAAGGAATGGAAAATGTTATATATGAAAGGATCTTCATTCCTTGGTAATAATTCATTCCATTGATGAAGACAACCAAACATGTTTTATTTTATTCCTTTGTAATGATTCATTCCATTTCGCCTACCATTACTTCATACCAAACGCTACCTTAGTGTTGTCCTTATTAAGAAAACATTTTTGTATTTTGAATTAAATATATATGAGGTACTCTTTTTTTAATTCCTTTTTTTTGTAATGTCTACTAATAATAAAAAAGCCGAAACCGGAAACGAAAATAACCGAAAACCGATTGGTTGATATTCTAAAATAACCAATAACTTCAGTTTCGGTTTGGGTTTCACCCAATGACCGAACCGAACCGAACAGAACCGAACCGTGCTCACCCCTAACTTGTTGTCAAAATGGATTCGGTGCTCCGAATTCATATTTTTCATTTTTTAACATATTAAGTATCTAGAAATATAAGTGCAAGGAAATTTTGTTTAAATCAGAACTACACCGGTTCTACCAATCAAAATAGATAAGATTTGCTTTATTCCTAATCCAAAGGAAACCGTTGATTTTGATAATTTTTAACCTACTTTGACTGAGACGACTTTGTTGTCGAAGATTTTGTTGTTACGAGTGCGCAAAATACACAAACACGTTTATCAACTTCCTTTACTTGTCTTGCATTGCCTAACTATCGGAGGTGTTGTACACTGAAGAGTTACGTGTGTCCAAACATACTAAGTCAGTTCTCAGTTGGTAACCAATTTGTCGCGTTATAGGTGCCATCCTCGAATGTATGTACATGGCACCTACAACTTTATAATGTTTGCCTGTATCTTTTTTTTGTCATAATGGCCATTAACAAACTAAAAAAATAAAATAACAGTTTTCTGGTTTGATTTATCTTGTTTATATAAATGGCACAAATCTTACTTTGATATAGCAACATCCAGTATCACAGCACAACACATAATAAAAACAAAAATGACAATAATCATATACCTGTTTCTGAAACCATGAGAAAACACGCGCGCACACACACAAACTCTAAGATCAACCAACACCAATCAATACACTTTGAGGAGCCCAACAATAGCAGTGGTAAATTAGATACAAAACAGAAAACATTTCTAGCATTTTCATCCAAAATGCTAGCCATAACATAGACAATCATACCAACTTTATATTTACACAATAAAGCTATTATTATTATATACTTATACGCCCCGAAATAGCCTAACTCATGGAGACAACAAATGTTGCAGTTTCAAGTTAGACCCCGATAATGCGAGAGATACTACTAACTGCCAAGAAGCCAAGATCAACCCAGATGCAACAACTTCTTGTCATTGTTTGCCCTAAAAAACAAATTAAAATTAAATAATTGAGATTTCCAAAAAAACTCTATAATGTTATCTAACCCTTTCACTAAGGTCCAAAATCAGCCCCAACATGACCCACAAGGCTGAAAAGATTACCAGACAAAATCCTATGATAAGATCATACATCCAATTCTGTCTTTAAAGGTTTCTTATTTTCAAAGATAATGTTGGCTACTAGTTGAATAAATAAACTTCTTAATAACATGAAAAAAAATTGTTCTTACCATCCAATCTGGAGCATGTTGAGAAAGAAGAGCTATATACTGTTCCATCGCTTCCTCTCGCCCTAAATTTTCTAAACGTTTCCATGAATTCCTGACAAAAGGTTATATATATATTATGAATCATAAAACAAAGCACCAAATTTTATGAATTAAAATAACATATAGAGAACAATTCTATGTTGTTGTCACACTTGTTCACGGTTGTTTAAATAATGCTAAGTATCATAATTCACATATGTATTACCTCTTGCATATCATTCTTGACACATAAAAACTCATAATTTATATTGTTTGCAGATTCATATAAATGTAAATGTGGGAGTTAAGGCCTATAATCACTAGAAAGACGGGGTCTTGCTAACTATACCAGCTTGTCTATCACATCATATAGGCTGTATGACATGGCTAAAAAGGTCATATGGGCCGTAGTATGGCTTTGTCAGTGGACACATCAGTCATTACTTTGTCGGTCAAACACATTATACGAGGCCGTATGACCTTTTCTATAATGCCATACCGGCTATATGACATGACGAAAAAGGTCATACAGGACGTATGGCCTTGTCAGTGGACACATCAATCATTTTTTGTCGGTCACACACATCATACAGACTGTATGATTTGGCCCTCATATGAATCATGACTATTTTCGCCCTATCATGCAGCCCAATGACTAGTGACTATCATATGGCTTGTTTGACCAATTTTCGCCCTATCATAAGTTGTATGATCATACGGCATGTATGACACGTTAGTGGTGTCTATGTCTAAATAGTGTGTGAGTGGTCTTTGTTTAACTTAACACTAGCCAAAGACGGTACGAAAAAAAAAGGAAAAGCTTTATACCAATTGGCACGAGCCGAGACCTTGAGAGCCATCGGTTGCGGTTCATAGCAAGACCCTTGAATGGCAACCTTATGAAGCCCATACAGCTCTACCTTCACTTCATTATCAACCAAATTCACGCGATCAGCACCGCTCTTCGAGTCCATAAACGCGACCGCAGCACCAAACCTCTTGTCCAACTCAGTCGTCTCAATCCCCTGCCAATCACCATCACCATCATCATCATCATCAACAATAGCAGATGATTCACACTCTACCACATTACCCTTATCGATTTCCACCGAATCAACTACATCATCATCCAATTCATTTCTCTGAGGCATTTCATCGAACACCTGGCCGACACCAACTCCACCGACAGCTTCATCGTGTTTCATCACAACCCCACTTCCCAATTCATCATCAACACCCGGATCTTCAACACCCACATGGGTTTTTTCAGAATCACAAACAACCCATTCTTTGTCAATCTTTTGTTCATCATCATCACAACTGGATGCAGAAGCAGCTGCAAATAGCTTGGCGATTAACAACGAAACGATGAGAGAGAATGAGATTGTGAATACTAGTTCTTGAAAAAGCTCCATGATCAATCAACAGATTAATGTTAAAAATAAAATAAAAATAAAAAATATATGTTATATGTTGTTATAATTGAGAGAGATTATAGGATGAAAATGGATTTTGCATAAGGGAGGATATTCCAAATTTCACTTAAGTGTTGACGGAGCGCTTGCGTGTCAAGCCTTGTTTTGTTATCTTAATCTTCCACCGGCATATTATTCTTTTTAGTTTTCATTTAACTTTTCTTTTTAACGACCAACTAAGTAACGTACGCGGCCCTCATTGGCTAAAGGTAGCCCAAGTCGACCACTAGTCCGGACGGACGGAGCCCCTAGCGGTCCACCTATTGAGGGATTCACCAGATAAAACCCAACCCTCACGCCCGCCAAACGGCATGACAGCGAGGAGCCACCAAATGGCACGTCATCCCTCATATCTCCCATATAAATTGGTGACAGTGAGGTTTGAACCCCCTACCTCTCACTTATAAAGTGAGTGCTCTACCATTGAGCTACATCCAATTTATCATTTTCATTTAACAATTTAACATATTTTCATTTAATCTTCCATCGGCATATTTTCATTTTCGCTTCTTGGAGCGGGTGCAGAAGGTGGTCCACACTGACTCGCAGAGCCCGAGGAAGCAAGGATTTATACTTAGTAGAATAGGCTTTGCGATTCAAAAGGGGATAGCGGCGCAGCTTGTTGCTCGCTTACCCATTATCCAGACGTAGCTCGGTTTGTGTTATATATAAAAGGATATTTCTAAAAAAAAATCATTTTCATTTAACTGATATTAACAATTTAACAGAATTTCTTTACACATTGAAGTTTGCTACTAGTAGGGGTGTAAACGAGTCGAGTTGCTAACGGGTTACTAGAGATTCTGTTAATTAAAATCTCGAAACAAGTTGGGCTAAGCTAGAGCCTTAAATAAAGCACGTTAAGATATATGTAGCCATGTTGGTGGATCGACAGATCGTTCAGGCTTGTCGGGTCTTAATGAGCCTTGTTTATTTTTAAGTGTTGATTTTTTTTTGTTTTGGACTTCTATGTGATAATTTCACACCGCACAGCCGAGTTCGAGCTGAGCTTTGAATCGTTTAAGGTGCTGTATGTAAGATATATGTAGCCATGTGGGTGGATCGACAGATCGTTCAGGCTCGTCGGGTCTTAACGAGCCTTGTTTATTTTAAGTTTTGAATTTTTTGTTTTGGACTTCTATGTGATAATTTCACACCGCACGGCCGTGTTCAAGCCGAGCTTTGAATTGTTTAAGGTGTTGTATGTAAGACCGACCGAGCTTAAACTGGTTCAAGGTTTTGTCGAAAAATGTATACAAATTTATCAACAATAATAAAAATGCTGAGCCCTATTCTAGCTTGAATTTGAGTTTGAGCTTTTGTAAGTTAAGACGAGCTAAATTTGCATTTAATCGAGCTTGAGCTTGACTTGATTTGTTTGCATATGAGGGATTGTGTGATAGTTAAAACAATTGGAATAACTATTTTGCCTTTTTTTAATGATGGATGTAAAGTTGTTGAGTTGTCTTTACTAATAGTAAAACTCTACCCACTACTACTAATTAGTGCTCTTTGATATTAATTAGTGAGAATGATTTTGTAGAATGTATTATAAATTAATAATTCAAGGTTTTATTAAACAATAATACGATATATGTACTATCTTAAATGATGTTTAGGAGAAGCATGGAAGCATCAAGCATGTGTTGTGTGTTGTTTATAAAGGCTAGAAGCGAGTTCACGTGGGCCCTATCAAAATGTTTATTGTTAGTTTGGTAATGATGTAGAATATGTGAAGATACTTGTTGGATGAAATAATGCGTGATGGATTTTTTGTTTGAAAAAAACATTGCAATAATATATTGGGGTGGGTGTTGTTGAGTTGTCATGTGTGACACTTTGCAAGTTTGATGCCTTTTACGAGCCTTATACTATATCACTTCAAAGGCTTTTACATATATAGTCATTGTAATTTCAATTGAAGTGTTTCTATGGTTGTTAAGAAATTTAGTAAGTGCCCCCTAGTAAGGCTGAAGAGTATGGGTTATTCTGGCTTACTAGTAACGCCGATGTGGCTCGTATGAGATCATTGGAACACCGCGCCCACATCCACAGGTCACTAGTGACATGATCTACGTGATCACCCTCAAGCTCATCACTAACCAATCATTTTTTTTTTCTTTTTTGTATTTAAAAATAATGGAGAATGAAGTATAACATTGGTTGAGTGTTGGAGTTCTGTTCAATAATGGAGAAAAAGATGACATGACGCTGATATGGTGAATAATCCCATATAATAAACTAGAGTGACACATAACACTTAGCCTTAGCGTTTTTGGCTTCCACAAACGTCAAATTGACACCGGATGAACTACCAACCCACGAATGACACATTGTGTTGGATTCGTACGTGGTAGCGCTTTAACGAACACGTTTGTGTGGACAGATGGGTCACAAGATGTTGACTCGTTGAAAAAAAAACAAGTCATATTAGTTCTTGGCAAAGCTATCTATGAAATTGTTAGAAAGAGTGTGATAGGAACCACAAGAAACATGGCATGATAAAGATGGACTAAAGTCTAAAACCGAATCCTTCCATCGGAGTTTAAAAGTGAAGAATATACTATAACGAGGGACTAAAAGTATCATTAGCCAAAATGCCATGTGATATAATTTATTATGTATAAGTGAGTTATGTCTATTTTTGTTCGGTTGAATCAAGAGTAATCTTCAATCCACTAATTAAAAAAATATCACGTGGTGTATTTCTTCGTATAAGTAGATAATGTTTTATTATTGTTTTAGCTCTTGTATAAAGGATACAAAAAAATAATCAATCAATACTATATATAATAATTGCCTATCAAAATAAATGGGCTATATTTAAACTTATAAACAAAAAATTATTAAAGTAAATAAGTTATATTTATACTTATAGCCGCGGCCTAGGCCCTTAAAATCCGTCCTTGCGCGAGACTTTTATTTTTATTTACGTATCGACACTAATTTTATTTACGCATGAGCCTTGACATATTACTTGTTGCATCAAAATCTCTGCCGCAACATGCTAGTTTAGTAGTTTATAATTATATCTACGGGTTGTAAACATATATTTTAAAATGTTATCTCGTTGTGTGATATCATAGAAAAATTATTTGATTTTAGAATATCCGTTAAAATCTAGATTTTCTGACTTTTACCCAAACAAATAGTATTGATATGAAATGTGTATAGTTTACCTATTAGTTAGCTCAGGTAAACCTAACTGTGTATTAAATTTATGTTAATGATTTGTGTGTAATGAGTATATTTCAATCTATACACCTAAATCACAAAAACGTTATGTCGGGATGACTATAGGTTGATACTTGATGTTTTGGTAATTCAAAATTTCAAATCCTATACCTTGGTACATGTTATTTATTGCCGACGTACAATATCATTCATTTATATTCTTAATAGCTTTAAACTATTCATTCGGATGTCTATTACTCGTAACTCGATCTTATACTCAAAATAAAAGTATACTTGAAATATCAAATATTAAACTAACAACTTCAAGTTTCTTACAACTTAAACATATTGTTTAGTATTTCTTACATTTGTTATGATTACATGATATATTTAAATATTTTGTTCAAATGTAGATAAACATGCAAGTTTAGTTAATCAAACGGGTATCACCTACTACAATATTTATCTTTAACCCCTAAAATTTTATAAAAACCATACGTGATCGATTATCCAAATACATGTGCCTAGTGTTTAGAGTTTCAGCTTTTCTCATATGCTTCGAGTTCATGTCTCTAGGGGTGAGCAAAAAATGGTTCGGAACCGTCAGAACGGAGGAACCGGAACCGAACCGGTGCCTTAGAACCGCTAATGTGTGTACTGGTTCGGTTCTCGGTTCTTAGAATTTGCATTAAACAGTTCCCGGTTCGGTTCCGGGTAAAACCGGCGGTTCTAGACTCGGAACCGAAGAACCGGAATATTCAAAATGTTTTAAATAAATTTACCAATCCCTATTTTTTATAGAGTAACTTATTAACCGGCGTCCATTCAATCATTTTTTTAATTCAAATCTTCTTTCTTTAAGTTCAAGAACTAGCAACCATGATCATTTTTTATTTAAGCTATCAAGGTAATTTAATATAAAATGATAAGAATATATGATCTTCCATTAATCTATCGTTGCTAATGATTTATTTAACTTCAACACTTAGGTTTTACTAAAAAGTATAACGAATGTTCATGTTGTAATTTAAATTAGTTTTACCGTGAAAGAAGACATACAATTGTATAAACTTGTTTTGCAATTTGCAAAGTTTGCATGACTCATTTGATAAATAAATGATCGAACCGGTTCTAGCCAGAACCGATTAACGAGAACCGGCTTTAGCGGTTCTGGAACCGAACCGGTTTACTATAATAGGTTCCGGTTCTATTTTCCCTCATTTTCGGTTCCGGTTCCGGTTCAGTTCTCGCGGTTTTGAACAGTTGCACAGTCCTACATGTCTCAACTCTAATGAAGAAGTAATTTAATTAAAGTTTTTATGGGTGCATTTATCTATTGATCGGGACATTTTGGACTTAGGAATTTTGAAATTACTTCTGATAATTATAAACTTATAAGAGCGAACTAATTAGTAACTTACATCTTATATTTTTTTTTCATTTTAAAAATGTATACATTCTTACATATTACATATATTCTTAGTTATCTATTAACTTATGATATTCTCTCTTTTTCACGCCCAAGAGATCAATAGACACATCCATTACATATACTCTTAGTTATCTATTAACTTAATTTACCCCTTTGGTATCTAATTCATCATCTTAATAATTTGAAAGATATTGTTTACATTTATCATGCCCATAAGATAAATATGTAATTCAACATATTAACAAGGAGACATCCTTAATTAAATAACTCTTATTTGCCTATAATACACATTATCATTATTATGATGCAACTTTAAAGATTCCAGTTATTTTACTTGAATCCAAACCAAACATCTTTTGAAGATTCTCGTACCTAACAAACTACATTTTTCAATCTCCTTGATCTACTTACTGTGAGCCGGAGCCCACATTTTTCAAATCTTTTATAAAATTTCAGTTTTATAGTTCTTTTAATTTAAACTTGACACTAAATTATGAAATTAGAAAAACATAGAATTTTTAGAGGGTGATTCAGTCTCGGATCAATGCTAAAACCCGACCAGAAAACTCAGACTGACCCAAGCCCAAAGCGACCGAACTCTTAGAGGTTTTGAAGCTGATATATTGCATTGCATTGATATCAAATGTCAATTAAAAAGATTTGTAGACAAAAGTTATACCAAACAAAATTGTCATATCTATTTGGTTGAACAAAAAAAAATAAAAAATTCAACAGTTATTAATTTAAGTTATGTGAAAAAGAAATATATTCTATGCAAACCTTTTGCGTATAAACTGTATGGATGTTAATTGTTAAATAGTGTATGTGGTCACAAAAATTTCATTTTATTTTCGTTTTTATAAGGAATAATAACAAGGCACCGCCATAATAATATGCACACATCTTGCTCTTTTTTATTTATATATAAAATAGATAATGCGAATGATCAGTCACATTTGGAAGAGATTCCGTTAAATATGTGACATGAACAACACATACTTGCGAAGGAGCCCATCTACATCATTCATTAATGTCACATGAACATGTTTTTGCAACACAACATATCCTTAATCCTTTAACACTTTATTAATACACCTTAAAACATCATGCATTCATGCATGATGGCTTCACTTTATCTTAATGAAAACACTATATATTCTATATAAATTGCCTCACAAATTGTTAAAACTAACAATCAACTTTTGATTTTGATAAGATAGCTAGGCTAAGGCTACATATATATGTGTTCATAAAATGCCTCATTCACCCCTACAAGAAGCTTCCAACATTTCACCAATTATTCTATGTCCCATTGCATCCTCAGCCACATAATCACCAACACCAAGTCATGTCCTTTTCATTATTTCAATATTTCACTAGGTTTTTCACTAGTGATCCCCACAGTCTGTGTGTAATGACTGTTATATCCCTGTCTCTTGCACCTTTTAGGCCTAAGGTTCATATCCATTTTGGCTACTTATTTCCTTAACTATGAGTATTGGTTGTGGATCAAAAGCACCAATGTATTTAATGTTACAAAGTCCATTATTATGACCCTTGCAACCATAGTAAAAACTTGACATGATTGTAGCTAGGCATATTAAAGTTGCTTCATGTTGCTATATATAATGCAGGATTGATCATGTTAGCAATCAAGAATGCTCAGTTATTATTATTATTATTATTATTATTATTAATATTATCATGATGGATGTACAACAAGAGGAAGCTGCAATGGTTACAACTCATGACAAGATCCCTGCAAAGAAGAAGGAGCTCATGAATACTGTCATGAAGAGGACAAGTGAATGGTTTGATTGATCTGATTCTTTTTAGTTATTATTCAACGATTACGAGTTAAAAGTGTTAAGTTTTCCTATACTTTTATGCTGGATTTTCTCCCAAGAGATCTCGAGTGACGTTATTTTCCACGTGCAAGGCGTTTCTTTTTCGTTACACAAGGTACAACTTGATGCATTTTGCACCTTTTGGTTGTTGCATATTGTGCAAGTGAAGCTTGAATTTTGAAACTTGTTATGCAGTATCCGTTAATGTCGAAGTGCGGTTACATAAGGAAACTGATGTCAAAGGAGGCTGATCATGCAGTCAAAATCGATGATGTCCCGGGTGGGCATGTGGGATTTGAACTTGCAGCAAAGTTTTGTTATGGGATAAACTTTGAATTAACGGTTGAAAACATTGCAATGGCAAGATGTGTGGCTGAGTTTCTTGAAATGACAGACGAGTATTCAGTTGGAAACCTTGTGTCACGAACCGAGGGTTATATAAATGAAGTTGGACTTAATTCGTTTGCTGGTGCGGTTACAATATTACAGTCATCAGAAAGCTACTTACCGGTTTCTGAAAATGTGAAACTGATCACCCGTTGTGTGGATGCAATAGCACTCATAGTGACCAAAGAAAGCCAGTTTTGTTTGTCGGGTAGTGTCGAGTGTAGTAGCGAAGGCTTGGATTCATCTTCGTCTTCTTTGTTTCACTTAAAAGAAGTTGTGGATTGGTGGGCTGAAGACTTCGTAGTTCTTAGCATACATACATTTCAAAGGGTTCTTCTAGCAATGATTTCAAGGGGGTTTAATAAGTATGCACTTGGTCCGATTCTTATGCTTTATGCCCGCAAATGTCTTCAAGATTTGGTATAAATCTCTATATTATCCTTGTTACAATTTTCACATGTTTTGTTATAGTTCACATGTGAACGGGTTGATTCGGGTTATATTTTATATAATGGTTGAACGCGTTATCTTAAGGAAATTGGTCAAATAGATCGAAAGTTATATATAAAATCTTATATCTCTTTTTATTTAAAACAAGTTGGATTGTAATATTAATAATATCATTTTTGCAAAATATTTAATATGCTAAATCTGTATATGGATACAAACTGTTTGCATGGTGGTCCAAGCTCTAAAAAGTAACCAATTTAACTCGAACCTGTTTTGATCCGTTATCCGTCAAGCAGGAGATTTCAGGAAAGGGGAAGAACAAAAATGTGCCAAATCAAGAAAACGAAAAGCGGGTTATTTTAGAAACAATAGTTGGTCTCTTGCCAAGGGAAAAAAATGCAATATCAACTAATTTCCTTTCGTTGCTACTTCGGTCAGCAATATACCTCGAGACAACGGTTGCATGTAGGTTAGATTTAGAGAAAAGAATGGGGTTACAGCTTGGGCAAGCTGTGTTAGACGATATATTGATTCCTTCTTTTCGGTTTGATGGTGACACTTTGTTTGATGTCGACACCGTGCAACGAATTTTAATGAACTTTGAAGAATTTGAGGGTGCGCATGATGACATTGAGAAAGTTGGGAAGCTTATGGAGAGTTATCTTGCTGAAATAGCTGCTGATTGTAACTTGCCACTATCAAAATTTATGAATCTTGCTGAACATGTACCAAGTCAAAGGGCCACAGATGATGGCATGTATAAAGCCATTGATATCTACTTAAAGGTAGCATCTTTTTTCATTATTTTTATAAAATCTTGCATAAAGGTTAACAATTAGGATCAAGAACTATGTTGTTGAATGTATAAAGTCATTCATATCTATTTTAAGGTAACATCTTTTTCATTATTTTTATAAAATCTTGCATAAAGTTAAGATTAGCAATTAGATCAAGAACTATGTTTTGGAATGTATACAGCCATTATATCTACTTAGAGGTAATATCTTTTTTTCATTATTTTTATGTAATCATGCATAAACATTAGCAATTTAGATCAAGAACTATATGTTTTGGAATGTATAAAGCCATTAATATCCACTTAAAGTTAACATCTTTTTACATTGTTTTTTAAAAAAGTGTTGCATAAAGATTATCAATTAGGATCAAGAACTATGTGTCGGAATCTTGCAGGCTCATCCGGCTTTAGGGGATACAGAAAGAAAGAAGCTTTGCAGTTTGATAAACTGTCAAAAGCTAACTAGTGAGGCATGTGCTCATGCTGCCAAAAATGAGAGGCTTTCTGTAGGAACAGTTGTTCAAGTTCTTTACTATGAACAACAACGGTTAAGGGACGCCATTGATGATGGATCTAGATCGAGCCCGATACCAAATGATCTCTCAAGTTTACAAAAAGAAAATAAAGATCTTAAATTGGAGCTTCAAAAGGCGAAAACAAGACTAAAAGAGGTCAATAAATCGCATTCTGATAAGTCACCATCTCGTTCAAAATCAATCATAACCACCGTGTCGAAAAGGTTTTTGAAACTTACTCCATTTTTATGGTTTGATCATGGGGTTTCAAATTCCAGTACAAGAAGCAAGGATAAGGTTACTAAAGTTAGAAGACATTCTGTTTCTTGAATGCCACCATGCAATACTGTTTAGGTGTTTGGTGTCATGTATACTTCAAATTAATGTCTTGTTGAAATCCTAGTATGTAATTATATTTATACATAAATGTATATGTATATGTAAGTTGAACGTTGAGTTTGTATCTTGAAAGGTATATCATGTTAATTAGAAATTTTAAAATAAACAATATATTCAATAATGAATGAAGGAGTACCTACATATGGACTTCAGATATGTTTTGAAAAGAGAAGACAATGATGTTACATATTGTACCATGTGAACAAAATGAAGATTATGTTATATATGAATATTTACTTTGTGGAGCCTTGTCAATTATAAAAATGCATGTTTAAAACTTATATATTAAATCATTTTGCCATTACAACCGCTACACAACGAAAAACAATATATATACGAACTACCTTATCTCACGGATTTGTTTGGATGTCTAAAGAATGAGCATAGAGTATGTAAATTTATTTGTATAGCATATATTTATGAATACCGTTGGAAGTGAAAATTTTGAAAGCGACGTGACAATTTTACGACAACGGATTAACAATGGCTTAAAAGACGGGCATTATTTTGAAGTAGTTGGTATAGATAACTTGGTTAGTTAACTTTCAAAACACTGTTTTAAGGACTTTATAGCTAGCTATTTATGTCATCGGAGATCTAGAGTATCAATGTATGTGAAACGTCTACTAGAAAACATGCTTTAATTAATATTATTATTACATCCGTCTCGGTCAAATTGTCCTAATAAAAAATATATATATATTTAAGTTAGATTAAATTATTGTTTTTCTTTTACCAAATGACGACCCCGGGATCCGTTCGAAATTTTGTCATTATTGCCAAAAAGATATGTACACGACCCGGCGAAAAAACTGAGTATGGGTCGAACCGCTGAATCAGATCATAAATTCGGTCTTGGAGACTAACACACAATATCTTATGATCCTACAAAAGTATCAACTAAATTATTATGCCCTGACGTCACCCCGTGGCCCGTTCGAAATTTTGCCAGTATTGCCAAAGGGGTATGTACACGAGTTGGAGAAAAAACTGAATATGGGTCGAACCACTGAATCGGATCATAAATTCGGTCTTGGAGACTTCCATACAATATTTTTGACCCTATGAAAGAATCAGATAAATAATTATGCCCTGACGCCACCCCTCGGCGCGTTCAAAATTTTGCCAGTATTGCCAAAAGGGTATGTACACGAGCCGGAGGAAAAACTGAGTATGGGTCGAACCACTTAATCGGATCATAAATTCGGTCTTGGAGACTACCATACATATCTTATGACAATATGAAATAATCAGATCAATAATTATGCCCTGATGCTATCCCGGGGCCCGTTCGAAATTTTGCCACTATTGCCAAAGGGTATGTACACGAGCCGGAGAAAAAACTGAGTATGGGTCGAACCAATGAATCGGATAAGAAATTCGGTCTTGGTGACCTCCATACAAAAATTTACGACCCTACGAAAGAATCGGATCAATAATTATGTCCTGACACTACCCCGGGGCCCGTTTGAAATTTTACCAGTATTGCCAAAAGGGTATGTACACGAGCCGGAGAAAAAACTTAGTATGGGTCGAACCACTGAATCAGATCATAAATTCGGTCTTGGAGACTTCCATAGAATATTTTATGACCCTACTAAAGTATCGGATAAATAATTTTGCCTTGACGCTACCACGGGGCCCGTTCGAAATTTTGCCACTATTGCCAAAGGGGTAGGTACACGAGCCGGAGAAAAAACTGAGTGTGGGTCGAACCACTGAATCGGATCAGAAATTCGCTCTTGGAGACTTCCATAAAATATTTTATGACCCTACGAAAAAATCGGATTATTAATTATTCCCTGACGCCACCCTTGGGCCCGTTCGAAATTTTGCCAGTATTGCCAAATGGGTATGTTCACCGAACCGGAGGAAAAACTGAGTATGGGTCGAACCGCTAAATCGGATCAAAAATTCGGTCTTGGAGACTTCCATACAATAATTTACGACCCCACGAAAGAATCAGATCAATAATTATGCCCTAACGCCACCCCGTGACCCCTTCGAAATTTTGCCAGTATTGCCAAAGGGGCACGCTCACCGAGCCGTAGGAAAAACTGAGTATGGGTCGAACCACTGAATCGGATCAGAAATTCGGTCTTCGAGACTTTCATACAATATTTTATGACCCTACGAAAGAATCGGATCAATAATTATGCCCTGACGCCACCCTGGGGCCCTTTCGAAATTTTGCCAGTATTGCCAAAGGGGTATGTTCACCGAGCCGGAGGAAAAACTAAGTATGGGTCGAACCACTGAATCAGATCAGAAATTCGGTCTTGGAGACTTCAATACAATAATTTACGACCCTATGAAAGAATCAGAACAATAATTATGCCCTGACGCCACCCCGGCGGCCCGTTCGAAACTTTGCAAGTATTGTCAAAGGGGTATGTTCACCGAGCCGGAGCAAAAACTGAGTATGGTTCGAACCACTGAATCGGATCAGAAATTCGTTCTTGGAGACTTCCATACAATATTTTTTTACCTTACGAAATAATCGGATCAATAATAATGCCCTGACGCCACCCCTGGGCCCGTTCGAATTTTTACCAGCATTGCTAAAGTGGTATGTTCACAAGCCGGAGGAAAAACTGTGTATGGGCCGAACCACTGACTCGAATAAAAAATTCGGTCTTGGAGACCTCCATAAAATATTTTATGACCCTACGAAAGAATCAGATCAATAATTATGCCCTGACGCCACCCCCGGGGCCCGTTCGAAACTTTGCCAGTATTGCCAAAGGGGTATGTTCACCAAGCCGGAGAAAAAACTGTGTATGGGTCGAACCACTGAATCGGATTAGAAATTAGGTCTTGGAGACTTCCATACAATATTTTATAACCCTACGAAAGAATCGGGTCAATAATTATGCCCTGACGCCACCCTTGGGCCCGTTCGAAATTTTGCCAAAGGGGTATGTTTACCGAGCCGGAGGAAAAACTGAGTATGGATCGAACCACTGAATCGGATCAGAAATACGGTCTTGGAGACTTTCATACAATATTTTATGACCTTACGAATGAATCGGCAATAATTATGCCCTGACGCCACCCCCGAGGCCCGTTCGAAATTTTGTCAGTATTGCCAAAGGGATATGTTCACGAGCCGGACGAAAAACTGAGTATAGGCCGAAATACTGAATCGGATCAGAAATTCGGGGATCAGAATTTTGGTCTTAGAGACCTTCATACAATATTTTATGACCTTACGAAAAAAACGGATCAATAAATATGCCCTGACGCCACCCCGCGGCCCGTTCGAACCTTTGCCAATATTGCCAAAGGGGTATGTTCACCGAGTAGGAAAAAGAACTGAGTATGGATCGAACCACTGAATCAGATCAGGAATTCGTTTATGGAGATTTCCATACAATATTTTTTGACCCTACGAAAGAATCAAATCAATAATTATGCTCTGACGCCACCCCTCGGCCCGTTTGAAATATTTCCAGTATTGCCATAGAGGTATGTTCACAGATCCGGAGAAAAAACTGAGTATGGGTCGAAACACTAAATCGAATCAGGTTTTTGGTCTTGGTGACTTCCATACAATTTTTTTTACTCTATGAAAGAATCAGATTAATAATAATGCCCTGACACCACACCGCAGCCCGTTCGAAATTTTGTCTGTATTGCCAAAGGGGTATGCTCACCAAGCCGGAGGAAAAACTGAGTATGGGTCGAACTACTTAATCGGATTAGAAATTCGGTCTTGGTGACCTCCATACAATAATTTACGACCCTACGAAAGAATCAGATCAATAATTATGCCCTGACGCCACCGCACGGTCCGTTCGAAATTTTGCCAGTATTGCCAAAAGGGTATGTTTACTGAGCCGGAGAAAAATCTGAGTATGGGTCGAACACTGAATCGAATCAGAAATTCGATCTAGGTGACCTCCATACACTATTTTATGACCCTACGAATGAAGCGGATCAATAATAATGCCCTGACGCCACCCCCGCGGCCCGTTCAAAATTTTGCAAGTATTGCCAACGTGGTATGTTCACTGAGCAAGAGAAAAAACTGAGTATGGGTGTAACCACTGAATCGGATCAGAAATTCGGTCATGATGACCTCCGTACATTAATTTATGACTCTAAGAAAGAATCAAATCAATAATTATGATCTGACGCCACCGTGTAGCCCGTTCGAAAGTTTTCCAATATTGCCAAACGGGTATGTTCACTGAGCCTAATAAAAACCTGAGTATGGGTCGAACCACTGAATCAGATCGGAAATCCGGTCTTGGTGACCTCCATACAATATTTTATGACCTTACGAAAGAATCAGATCAATAATTATGCGGCCCGTTCGAAATTTTGCCAGTATTCCCAAAGGGGTATGTTCACTGAGCCGGAGGAAAAACTGAGTATGGGTTGAACCACTAAATCGGATCAAAAATTCGGTCTTGGAGACTTCCATACAATAATTTACGACCCTAATAAAGAATCAGATAAAAAATTATGCCCTGACGCCACCCCGCGACACGTTCGAAACTTTGCCAGTATTGCCAAAGGGGTATGTTCACCGAGTTGGAGCAAAAACTGAGTGTGGTTCGAACAACTGAATCAGATCCGAAATTTGTTCTTTGAGACTTCCATACAATATTTTATGACCCTAAAAAACAATCGGATCAACACTTATGACATGACGCCACTCCGCGGCCCGTTCTAAATTTTACCAGTGTTGCTAAAGGGTTATGTTCACTGAGCCGGAGATAAAACTGAGTATGGGTCGAACCGCTTAATCGGATCAGAAATTCGATCTTGATGACCTCCGTACAATATTTTATGACCCTACGAAAGAATCGGATCAATAAATATGACCTGACGCCACCTCGCGGTCCGTTCGAAATTTTGCCATTATTGCCAAAGGGGTATGTTCACCGAGCCGGAGAAAAACTGAGTATGGTTCGAACCACTGAATCAGATCAGAAATTCGTTCTTCGAGACTTCCATACAATAATTTACGGCCCTACGAAAGAATCAGATCAATAATTATGCCTGACACCACCCCGTGGCACGTTCGAAATTTTGCCAGTATTGCCATAAGGATGTTCACCGAGCCGGAGGAAAAACAGAATATGTGTCGAACCACTGAATCGGATCAGAAATTCTATCTAGGAGACTTCCATATAATATTTTATGACCTTACGAAAGAATCAGATAAATAATTATGCCCCGACGCCACCCCGTGTCCCGTTCGAATTTTAGCCAGTATTGGCAAAGGGGTATGTTAACAAGCTGGAGGAAAAACGTAGTATGGGCCGAACAACTGAATCATATAAGAAATTCGGCCTTGGAGACCTCCATGCAATATTTTATGACCCTACGAAAGAATCAGATAAATAATTATGCCCAGATGGCACCCCGCGGCCCGTTCGAAACTTTGCCAGTGTTGCCAAAGGGGTATGTTCACCGTGCCGGAGAAAAAACTGAGTATGGTTCGAACCACTGAATCGGATCAGAAATTCGGTCTTGGAGACTTCCATACAATAATTTACGACCCTACGAAAGAATCAGATCAATAATTATGCCCTAGCGCCAGCCCGCGACACGTTCGAAAGTTTGCCAGAATTGGCAAATAGGTATGTTCACCGAGCCGGAGCAAAAACTGAGTTTGGTTCGAACCACTGAATTGGATTAGAAATTCGTTCTTTGAGACTCCCATACAATATTTTATTACCTTACGAAAGAATCAGATCAATAATTTTACCTTGACGCCACCCCTGGGCCCGTTCGAAATTTTGCAAGTATTGCCAAAGTGGTATGTTCACAAGACAGAGGAAAAACTGTCTATGGGCCGAACCATTACATTGGATCAGAAATTCGGTCTTGGAGACATCCATAAAATATTTTATGACCCTACGAAAGAATCAGATCAATAACTATGCCCTGACGCCACCCCGCGGCCCGTTCGAAATTTTGCCAGTATTGCCAAAAGGTATGTTCACTGAGCCGGAGAAAAATCTGAGTATGGGTCGCACACTGAATCGGATTAGAAATTCGGTCTTGGTGACCTCCATACAATATTTTATGACCCTACGAAAGAATCGGATCAATAATTATGCACTGACGCCACCCTGGGGCTCGTTCAAAACTTTACCAGTATTGCCAATGGGGTATGTTCACCGAGCCGGAGGAAAAACTGAGTATGGGTCGAACCGCTGAATCGGATCAGAAATTCGGTCTTGGAGACTTCCATACAATAATTTACGACCCTACGAAAGAATCAGATCAATAATTATGCCCTAACGCCACCCCGCGGCACGTTCAAAAAGTTTTCCAGTATTTTCAAAGGGGTATGTTCATCGAGCCAGAGCAAAAACTGAGTATGGTTCAAACAACTGAATCGGATCAGAAATTCTTTCTTGGAGATTTCCATACATTATTTTATGACCCTAAGAAAGAATCAGATCAATAATTATGACCTGACAACACCCCGCGGCACGTTCGAAATTTTGGCAGTATTGACAAAGGGGTATGTTCACTAAGCCGGAGAAAAATCTGAGTATGGGTCGAACACCGAATCAGATCAGAAATTCGGTCTTGGTGACCTCCATACAATATTTTATGACCATACGAAAGAATCAGATCAATAATTATGCCCTGACGCCACCCTGGGGCCCGTTCGAAACTTTGTCGTTATTTCCAAAGGGGTATGTTCACCGAGCCGGAGGAAAAACTAAGTATGGGTCGAACCGATGAATCAGATCAGAAATTCGGTCTTGGAGACTTCCATACAATAATTTACGATCCTATGAAAGAATCAGATCAATAATTATGCCCTAAAGCCACCCCGCGGCACGATCAAAAGTTTTCCAGTATTGCCAAATAGCAAAAACTGAGTATGGTTCAAACAACTGAATCGGATCAGAAATTCTTTCTTGGAGACTTCCATACAATATTTTATGACCCTAAGAAAGAATCAGATCAATAATTATGACCTGACGCCACTCCGCGGGCCGATTGAAAGTTTGCTAGTATTGCCAAAGAGGTATGTTCACTAAGCCGGAGAAAAAACCGAGTATGGGTCGAACCACTGAATCGGATCAGAAATTTCGTCTTGGTGACCTCCATACAATATTTTATGACCCTACGAAAGAATCGGATCAATAAATATGCCCTGACGCCACCTCGCGACCCGTTCGAAATTTTGCCAGTATTGCCAAAGGGGTATGTTCACTGAGCCGGAGAAAAAACTGAGTATCGTTTGAACCACTAAATCGGATCAGAAATTCGGTCTTGGTGACCTCTATACAATATTTTAAGACCCTACGAAAGAATCAGATCAATAAATATGCCCTGACGCCACCCCCCCTTGCCCGTTCGAAATTTTGCCAGTATAGCCAAAGAGGTATGTTCACCGAGCCGGAGAAAAACCTGAGTATGGGTCTAACAACTGAATCGGATCAGAATTTCGGTCTTGATGACTTCCGTACAATATTTTATGACCCAAAGTAATAATCGGATAAATAATTATGACCTGACACCACCCCGCGGCCCGTTCGAAAATTTGCCAGTATTGCCAAAAAGGCATGTTCACTGAGCCTGAGAAAAAACTGAGTTTGGGTCGAACCAATAAATCGGATCAGAAATTCGGTCTTGGTGACCTCTATACAATATTTTATAACCCTACAAAATAATCAGATCAATAATTATTTCCTGACGCCACCCTTGGGCCCGTTCGAAATTTTGCCAGTATCGCCAAAGGGGTATGTTCACCGAGCCGGAGGAAAAACTGAGTATGGGTCGAACCGCTGAATCGGATCAAAAATTCGGTCTTGGTGACCTCCATACAATATTTTATGACCATACGAAAGAATCTGATCAATAAATATGCCCTGACGTAACCCCGCGGCCCGTTCTAAATTTCGCTAGTATTGCCAAAGGGGTATGTTCACTAAGCCGGAGAAAAACTGAGTATGGGTCGAACCACTGAATCTGATCAGAATTTTGGTCTTGATGACCTCCGTACAATATTTTATGACCCTAAGAAAGAATCAGACTTATAATTATTACCTGACGCCACCCCCGCGGCCCGTTCGAAATTTTACCAATATTACAAAGGGGTATGTTCACTTAGCCTGAGAAAAAACTGAGTATGGGTCGCACTACTGAGTCAGATCAGAAATTCGGTCTTGGTGACCTCTATACAATATTTTATGACTATACGAAAGAATCAGATCAATAATTATGCTCTGATGCCACCTCGCGGCCCGTTCAAATATTTGCAAGTATTGCCAAAAGGGTATGTTCATTGAGCTGGAGAAAAATCAGAGTATGGGTCGAACACTGAATCGGATCAGAAATTCGGTCTTGGTGACCTCCATTCAATACTTTATGACCCTACGAAAGTATCGGATCAATAGATATGCCATGACGCCAACCAGCGGCTCGTTTTAAATTTTGCCAGTATTGCCAATGGGTGGGTGGAACCACTGAATCTGATCAGAATTTCAGTTTTGATGACCTCCGTACAATATTTTATGAGCCTAAGATAGAATCAGATCAATAATTATGACCTGACGCCACACTGCGGACCGTTCGAAATTTTATCAGTATTGCTAAATGGGTATGTTCACTGAGCCGGAGAAAAAACTGAGTATGAGTCGAACCACTGAATCAGATCAGAAATTCGGTCTTGGTGACCTACATACAATATTTTATGACTCTGCGAAAGAATCGGATCAATAAATATGCCCTGTTGCCATATCGCGGCACGTTCGAAAGTTTGCCAGTATTGCCAAAGGGGTATGTTTATTGAGCCGGAGAAAAATCTGAGTATAGGTCAAACCACTGAATCGAATCAGACATTCGGTCTTGCTGACCTCCGTACAATATTTTATGACCATACGAAAGAACCGGATCTATAATTATAACCTGACACCACCCCGCGGCCCGTTCGAAAATTTGCTAGTATTGCCAAAAGGGTATGTTCACTTAGCCGGTGAAAAAACTGAGTATGAGTCGAACCACTGAATCGGATAAGAAATTCGGTATTGGTGACCTCTATACATTATTTTGTGACCCTACGAAAGAATCGGATCAATAATTATCCACCGAATCAGATCAGAAAGGGGTATGTTCACCGTCAGCCCTAAAAAACTGAGTATGGGGCTATTCACCGAATCTGACCATATTTTCAGTCCTAAAGACGTCCATCTAATACTTTACGACCCTACGAAAGAATCGGATCTATATGAGGTCGTTAGAGCTTTCCCGTGACCCGTTCAAAATTTTGCTACTACGGCCAAAGAGGTATGTTCACCGTCAACACGAAAAAACTGAGTATGGGCTATTCACCGAATCTGACCATATTTTCAGTCCAGGAGACGTCCATGAATACTTTATGACCCTACGAAAGAATCGGATCAATATGAGGTCCCTAAAGCTTTTCCGTGGCCTGTTCTAACTTTTGCTAAAACGGCCAAAGGAGTATGTTCACCGTCAACCCGAAAAAACTGGGGGCTATTCACCGAATCTGACCATATTTTCGGTCATGGAGACGTCCATCGAATACTTTATGACCCTACGTGTTGGGTCAAGAATTTGACCCAAATGAGGAGATTTGACCGAAAACGAAGAATATGGAAGATTGGAATCTTCTCAACCTCCTCAGAAACTGCTAAGTATTGAATCCGAGCACACCTTGGACCTGAGTAAGCTTTTACTTAGCCGAGTACGAGATTTTGCCTCCCGGGCAAGGTTTACTTCAAATAGACTTCCTAAGTGGATATCCGAGTAAGGTAAGTTTTTTATTGATTTTCCGAGTAAGGATCATTGATTTGGCATATCCGAGCAAGGTTCACTTTGTCAAGCAGGATTGTTCTTCAAGACCAAGTATTTTACTCTTCCGAGTATGGTATGGTCAACCAAGTCCAAGAAGCCAAGTAATTGGAAGACCGGGCAAGGTATTCTTTAATAATTATGGTCCGAGTATACTTGATGAGTTAATGGAATATCTCTAAGTTATATCGAGTAAGGTTCTGCTCAAGTAAGGTATGTATTCTCGAGTACGCCTTATCAATAAGTTATTCAATGACAATGAGCCGAACAGGACCATAGAAGAACAAGGTTGCTCGTAAGGATTTGTCGGGCAAAGTTTGATAAGTCCAAGAAGATTGAAGTCTACTCGGTGAATATTTTACTTGGTAAAATATTCTTTAAGTAAAGTCTACCCGGAAACTGATTCCGAGTACACTTCTATGTTTACCAAGTCTGAAGGAAGGCCGAGTACACTGCGTATTCGGAGACTGAAGTTTAATGAAAAGCCTACCCGGAAGACTTGTTTTACACTTAGTTTTATTTTTGAATATGTAATTTGAATATGTACTATCGGATAGGGTTTCTAGAAGGAATGACAGCTGTCTTAGGTTGGCAGGCCTAAAAATAGAATAATTTGGGCACGCCGCAGAGAGAGAGAGAGAGAGAGAGAGAGAGAGAGAGACGGAGAGACAGAATACACACGGCACATTAATTGAGAATATTTTGTGTGTGTAACGGCTGTCCGAGGATTCCTTATAAACCCTAAATCGATTACTCCTTTTGTATGACTAACATTATATAAATGGAAATCTTTTGAGCGAATCCTGTGTGTGTCTTCTATCTTTGAATATTCATTGCAACCGTATGTTTTTTATTGATTCCGCCTTTAACAAACGGTCATCTTTCTAAATATAGTAACCCGTCATTAACTCTCTTGTCAACACGATTAATTTTGTGTGAGTTATGACATGATTGATTAAAGATCCGAGCCGAATCAACCAAAAAAAGTGGGACATGACAGAATCGGATCAAAATGATTTCCCTCGAGATTTTCCGTGGCCCTTTTGAAAGTTTGCTACTACGGCAAAAGGGATATATTCACCGTCAGCGTGAAAAAACTGAGTATGGGGCTATTCACCGAAAATGACCATATTTTCGGTCATGGAGACCTGCATCGAATATTTTATGACCCTAAGAAAGAATCGGATCAAAATGATCTCCCTAAAGCATTCCCGTGGCCCGTTCGAAATTTTGCTACTACGGCCAAAGGGTATGTTCACAGTCAGCCTGGAAAAACTGAGTATGGGGCTATTCACCGAAAATGACGATATTTTCAGTCATGAAGACCCGCATCGAATATTTTATGACCTTACGAAAGAATCGGATCAATTTGATGTCCTTAGAGTTTTCACGTGGCCCGTTCGAAATTTTGCTACTACGGCCAAAAGGGTATGTTCACCGTCAGCGTGAAAAAACTTAGTATGAGGCTATTCACCGAAAATGACCATATTTCAGTCATGGAGACCTGCATCGAATATTTTATGACCCTAAGAAAGAATCGGATCAAAATGATGTCCC